>NW_016816077.1:44624-51260 GCF_001698545.2 Rhinopithecus bieti
ACAATATCTATACTTCCAATACATGAACAGAAAAAATCTATTTTTATATATTTCCCAATATGTGTCATCAATGTTTTACAGTTTTCATTGTAGAGATCTTTTACTTCAGTTAAGTTTATTCCTAGTTAATTCATTTAATTTGTAGCTATTGTAAATAAGATTACTTTTTGATTTATTTTTCAGATTGTTTGCTATTGGCATATAGAAATAATAGTAATTTTTGTATTTTGATTGTGCACTCTGGAATTCTACTGCATTTGATTGCTAGTTCTAAAAGTTTTTTGGTAGAGACATTAGGTTCACCTTGATATAAGATTATGTCATCTCAAAACAAGAATAATTTGATGACTTCTAGTCCAGTGTGTATGCATGTCTTTCTCTTATCTAACTGCATTCTCTAGAACTTCTTATTATAGATATAATAACAGTGGCAAAAGTGAGCAATCTTGTCTTGTTCCAGATCTTAAAAGAAGGACTTTCAGGGTTTTTTTTTTTATCTTTGGTAAGATACCAACTGTGAGTCTGTCATATTGCTTTCATTGTATTGATGTCTGTTTATTTTATGCCTAATATTTTGAGAGTTCTTATTATAAAGAAATGTTGAATTTTATAAAATATGTTTTCAGTATGAGTTTAAATGATCACATGATTTTCTCCTTAGTTCTACTGATGCAATGTATCACATTTATTGATTTGCACATATTGAAGCATTCTTGCATCCCTGAAATGAATCCCACTTGTTTACCCCAAATGACATTATTTTGTTGTAGATTCAGGGTATATGTGTGCAAGTTTGTTACAAGAGCATATTGCAAGATGCTGAGGTTTGCACTTCTAAGGATCCCTTTGCCCGAGTAGAAAACATCATCCCTAATTTGTAATTTTCTCTTTTTTTAATTTTATTTTAGTTTCAGGCATACAAGTGTAGGTTTGTGATACAGATACATTTTTAGTCCTGTGGATTTAGTATACATATTAGTTACAAGGTAGTAAGTATCATATGCAACAGGTAGTTTTTCAATCCTCTCTCTCCTCCTGACCTCCATCTTCAAGTACACCTACGTATCTGTTGTTCACTTCCTTGTATCCATGTGTACTCAGTGTTTAGCTCCCACTTATACGTGAGAACATGCAGTATTTGGTTTTCTATTTCTGAATTAGTTTACTTAGGATAGTGACCTCCAGCTTCATCCATGTTTTGCTACACAGGACATAATCTCATTCCTTTTATGGCTGCATAGTATTCCATGGTGGATATGTACCACATTTTCTTTATTCAGTCTACCATCGATGCACATTTAAGTAGATTCCATGTCTTTGGTATTGAGAATAGTACTGAGATGAACATAAGAGTGCATGAATCTTTATGGTAGAACAATTTGTATTCCTTTGAATATATATCCAGTAATGGAATTTCTCAGTAAAATATTAATTCTGCTTTGAGTTCTTTGAGAAATCATTGCACTGCTTTCCACAATAGCTAAACTAATTTACATCCCCATCAGCATTCTCTTTTCTCTACAACCTTACCTACATCTGTTAATTTTTGACTTTTTAATAATAGTCTTTCTGACTCATATGAGATAGTATCTCATTGTAGATTTGTTTTCTATTTCTTTAGTTATTAGTCATATTGAACATTTTTTCATATGCTTGTTGACTTGTTGTGCATGTCTTCTTTTGAAAAATGTCTGTTCATGTCCTCTGTCCACTTTTTATTGGGTTGTTTTCTTGTTGATTATTAGTTTGTTCCTCATAGATTCTGGATATTAAACCTTTGTTGGATGGATAGTTTCTAAATAATTTCTCTCATTCTGTAGGCTGTTTCTTTACATTGCTAATAGCTGATATTGCTGCACAGAAGCTCTTTAGTTTAATTAGGTCCCACTAATCAATTTTTGTTTTGTTGCAATTGCTTTTGGCATCTTTGCCATGCAATTTTGCCTAGGCCTATGACCAGAGGGTTGTTTTTTAGGTTTTCTTCTAGGATTTTATAGCTGGAGGTCTCATATTTAAGGTTTTAATCCATCTTGAGTTAATTTTTGTATATAGTGAGAGATCAAGGTCCAATTTTATTCTTCTCCATATAGATAGTTTTTCTAGCAACATTTATTTAATAAGATATTATTTTCCTAGTGTTTATTTTTGTAAACTTTGTAGAACATTAGTTGGTTGTAGCTGTGCAACTTTATTTCAGTGGTCTCTATTCTGTTCAATTGGTTTATGTGTATGCTTTTGCTGTTTTATATCATATAATGATGTAGTTTATTATTTGTGTCTTGAAATGTATTTTACCTCTTACAAATGTAGCCAGTCTTACTCCTTTTTGGTTTCGATTTGCATTGAATATCTTTTCATCCCTTTTCATTCCATGTATGTCTTTATAGATGAAATGAGTTTATTATAAGCAGCATATAATTGGGTCATGTGTCTTTTTAATCCGTTAAGCCACTCAATATCTTTTGATTGGAAAATGTAGTCTATTTTAATTCAGTGCTATTACTCATACAAAAATACTATTTCTGTTTTGTTATTTATATCCAGATTGTTTTGTAGTAATCTCTTCCTTTCTTCACATCTGTATTCCATTGTGTAAAAGTGATTTTCTCTGGTAGTATGTTTTAATTGTTTTGCTTTTTTTGTGTGTATCTTTTTTAGGTGTTTTGATTTGAGGTTACCGTGAGCCTTTAAAATAACATCTTATAATAAATTATTTTAAACTGACTACAACTGAACTCTGATAAAAACATCAACAGTGAACAAGAAAACAATTGAAAAGAAAATTTTAAAAAACCCTCTACCCTTAAACTCACTCCTCCGTATTTTAACTTTTTATTGTGTCTTATTTCTATTTTACTTTCTAGCATTTAAAATGTTTTGTAGCTACTATTTTTGATACGTTTGTCTTTTAGTCTTTCTACTCAAAATATTAGTGGGTTACACACCATTACAGTGTTATTCTGTATTTGTCTTTTTACTTAGTTTTACCAGTAAGCTTTACACCTTCAAATGATTTCATATTGTTTGCCGATGACCTTTTCTTTCAGATTGAAGATCTCCCTTCAGCATTTCTTCTAGGACAGGCCTGGTGTTGACAAAATCCTTAAGATTTTATTTTTCTGGGAAATACTTTATTTCTCATATTCATAGATTGCAGGATATTTTCACTGTATATAATATTCTAGGATAAAATTAAAATAATTGAACTCATGGAGATAGAAAGTAGAATTATGGTTTTCAGAGACCTGGAACATTATGGGGGGAATTGTATGTTATTAATGGGTGCAAAAATACAGTTATATAGAATGATTAAGATCTAGTAGTTACAAGAACAGCAGGATAACTATAGTCAACAATAATTAATTGCAAATGTAAAATAACTAAAAGTAAAGTTAGAATATTTCTAACATAAAGAAATAATAAATGCTTGAGGTTATGGATATCCCAATTATCCTGATTTGATTATTACACACTGTATGTCTGTATCAAAACATCACCTGTGTCCCATAAATATACACCTATTATGTATACATAATAGTTAAACATTAAAAATTTAAAAATATATTTTCCTACAACAAATTTAATTTATAAAATCAAAGCATATAAAGTGTCCATTATTGATAAGTGTTATCAAGTACAAATGAAAGAGGATGAAGGAAAAAGACTGATGGGAATGGCAGAGTTTTTTATAGAATGATCAAGATACGATTCTCTGAGTAAGTTATATTTTTTGAACCAGCCAAATGAAGCAGAAAAGGAGAACACTTTCTATGTAGGAAATAACAAATCCAAAAAGATTGAAGTGAGAATAAACTTCTCAGTTTCAAGGAACATTAAGAGGTGCAGAAAGTCTGTATCTTGGAGAATAAAATGAGAATCATAATAGAGGAAATCAAATCAGAAAAATATAAGAAATGTAGGTTAGGCCGGACGCAGTGGCTGACACCTGCAATCCCAGCAATTTGGGAGGCAGAGGCCAGTGGATCACTTGAGGCCAGGAGTTTGAGACTAGCTTGGCTAACATGGTGAAACCCCATCTCTACTAAAAATACAAAAATTAACCAGGTGTCGTGACACATGTCTGTAATCCTAGCTAATTGGGAAGCTGAGACACAAGAATCACTTAAACCAGGGAGGCAGAGGCTGCAGTGAGCTGAGATTGTGCCACTGCACTCCAGTCTGGGTAATAGAGTGTGACTTGATTTTTGTTTCAAAACAAAACAACAAAAAAAAAAGAAAGAAAGAAAGAAAATAAAAGAAAAGAAAGAAATTTAGGTTGTGCAGAGCCTGCAATCATTATAAAAAATAGTTCACACACTTCTTGTTTGCTTGTTAGTCTATCTAAGTTGGTGGTCCATATGCCTGCCTCTTTAACATAAAGAGCAAAGGCCATGTCTAATTCATTTTGATATCCCTAACACTTAGCACTGGCATTTTGTAGGTATACAATAAACTTACACTGAATTGTGCATATTATGAAAAATACTTTGAAAAAATAACTTATCAATGAGTGTCATTTTGACAGTGAAGTCAGTTTAAAGATTATTTTATTTCACTTAACCATCATAATATGCTTAGGAAGAAAAGGAATGATAGTGAAAAATGTGTGTTTTGAAGATTAGCACTAAGTATTAGGTATATATTCTACGCAACTTCTTCTCACAGTTTTCTCCTATTGCTTTATTGTATTAGCATTCTCAGTGAGGCCTAGAATACTAAATCATGCAGCTATAAGGGGAATGCACTTGATTTCTAATTCATACTTTAAATGTTAGGTGAACTACTTTTCAATGAAATTGTAAGGGGGCAAGTTGACCCTTATAGCACTCAGCCTTCCTCTTCAGTATCCATCCACCTTTCATGACATTTTTATTTCTGAAGGTGCTCTTCAATGGAATTGCTCTTTCAAAGCCCTTAACTAATCCTGACTAATACGTTACTAAATTGCAGCTAAAACATTTATCTACTGAGTGGCATGATGGAGCTAAAAATAATAAGAAACTCTAATGGTAGAATTTCAGGCACTTTATCATGCATAGGGAATCTATTTTGTCAGACAGAGGATTATTCCAAGCACTCCTTAAATACCATTACCTAAAGAAGCCGCCTATTCTTCAGGGAAGACATATGCAGCAGAGGAAACCACCAACTGCTTTTTTCAACTATAATACACCCTGTATCACCCAAGTTTCAGGTACAGGAAAAGAAAATATTGAGATATTTTCAGCTGAATGATATTTAATACAAGAAACTAGGTGCTTTATATATTTTTGGAAGGATTTGATTCTTAGGTACTCACTGGAACTTCAGGAATTACACCCAGAGCAATGTCAGAAAACCTAATCACCAGATAACCTGTTACTTCTGTCATAATCAGACAGGTGAGGATCAAGGTAACCTGCACTGAAATTGTTCATAGATACCTTACTTTGCTATACTCCAGAGAACGCAGAGAAATAAGATAAAGTGACTGCCACCACCAGCATTACCTTTATAATCTGACAAAATAACACCTCTGCAACTGCGTTCTTCAGCAGTAATGAGAAGGCTTCTATCTCTCTTCAGTCTTCCAAATCACACATAAATAAGTCTAATTGACAGAAATAAATACTCATCCCAAACTGTAGCTGTAAAGAATTTGAGCAGTGCTGTCTATTATGTTTTTAAATAACACTTGGGAATATTTTTGGATTTACAGATAAGTCATAAAAATAGTATAGATGGTTTTTATATCACTGGAAACCAATTTTCCCTATTGCTAATATCTTAAATTTGTATGATACATTTGTAACAACTAATAAATCAATATTGATACACTATTACTATCTAGAGTCAATACTTTGTTTGAACATCCTTATTTTTTATCTAATATCCTTTTGTGTCCTGGAATACCATCTAGATACCATATGACATTTAGTTATCATGTCTTCTGAGACTCCTCTTGTCTGTGTTAGATTCTCATACTCTCTTTTGTTACTTTTAGCTTGAGAGTTTAATAAATGTTGGTGAAGTATTTTGCAGATTGTCCTTCAATGTGAGGTTTTACTGTATTTTTCTCATGGTTAGGGTTTATAGGTTTTAAGAGGAAGATCACAGAAGTAAAGTGCCATTTTCATCACATCATATCAATAGTATATGCTATCAACACCATTGATTTTTGTAGATGTGGGCCTTGATCATATGGCTTAAATAAGGTTTGTCTACATATGTCCTTATCTATTGTGTTCCATTGTCTGATATGTCTGTTTTGTTGAAGTCTCATGCTGTTTTAATTACTATAGCTTTATAGTGTAGTTTTAAATCAGGAAGTGTGATGCCTGAAGTTTTGTTCTTTTGTGTGTGTGCCTTAGCTATTTGAAATTTTGGTAGCTTCATATGAATTGTATAAGTTGTACAGATTTCTATTTAAAATTCCATGGGCATTGGATAGATATTGCATTGAATCTGTGAATCATTTTGGATAGTATGGACATTTCAACAATCTGTTTTCAGTTCATAACAATTCAATTCATAAACACAGGATACCTTTCAGTTTATTTGTGTCATCTTCAATTTCTTTCATTAAGGTTTTATCGTTTTCATTTTAAAGGGCTTTAACCTCCTTGGATAAATTTGTTCCTAAGAATCATTTTGAAG
>NW_016816077.1:52743-55757 GCF_001698545.2 Rhinopithecus bieti
AAGTTGATTTATTATTATTATTATTATTATTATTATTATTATTATTATTACTATTATTATTATTGTAGAGACAGGGTCTCACTATTTTGCCCTGGCTGGTCTTGGAATCCTGGGCTCAAGAAATCATCCCACCTCACCCTCCCAAAGGGCTGTGGTTGCAAATTTGAGCTACTACACCTGGACAACTTTCTACTTAAAACAGCTTTTGCTGTATCATATAAGGTTTAATATGTTGTGTTTTCATTTTTATCCATCTAAAGATATTTTTTAAATTCCTCTTTTAATTTTTTCATTTACCCATTGGTTGTTCAAAAGCATTTTGCCTAATTTCCAAGTATTTTTAAATCAAAATTTCAGATATTGATTTTTAGTTTTATACCATTGCAATCAGATAATATAATTGACATAATTTTAGTTTTCTTAAATTTCCAGAAGTTTGCTTTGTGTTTTGCCATGTTACCTATCTTGGAGAATGTTCTATGTGTGCTTGAGAAAATACATTTTCTGTTTTTGGATAGGATGTTCTGTATATGTATGTTAGGTCCATTTTTTATAAAGTGTTGTTCAATTCAAATGTTGTATTAACTTTTTGTCTGAATTGTCTGTTTATTGTTGCAAGTAAGATATTGAAGTACCCTACTATTATTGTACTGCAATCTATTTCTACCTTTATTTTCTTTAACATTTGTTTTATATATTTAGTTCATCCAATAATGAGTGCATATATAATAATAATAGTTATATTTTAATACGGTTTGTATCTGTGTTCCAAACAATCTCATGTCGAATAGCAATCCCTAATGTTGGAGGAGGGGCCTGGTGAGAGGTGATTGATCGTGGAAGCAGCTTTCTCATGAATGGTTTAGCACTATCCCCTTGGTACCCTCCTCACAATCATGAGTGAGTACTTGTGATATCTGGTCATGTAAAAGTGTGTAGCACATTCCCTTTCCCTCTCTCTTGCTCCTGCTCCCAACATGTGAGACATCTTACTTCTCCTTTGTCTTCTGCCATTATTAGATGCTCCCTGGGGCCTCCTCAGAAGCAGAAGCTGTTATGCTTCCTGTACAGCCTGCAGAACAGTTTGCCAATTGCACCTTTTTTCTCTATAAATTACCCGGTCTCAGTTATTTCTTTATAGCAGTGTGAGAATGGACTAATTCTGAAAATTGGTACCAATGAGTTGGGCATTGCTATAAAGATACCTGAAAATGTGGAAGTGACTTTGGAACTGGGTGATAGGTAGAAGTTGGATGAGTTTGGAGGGCTCAGAAGAAGATACAAAGATGAGGGCAAGTTAGAACTTTCTGGAGACTGGGTGAATGACTGTGACTAAAATGCTCATAGTGATAAGGACAGTGAAGTTCAGGCTGATGAAGTCTCAGATAAAAATGAGAAACATATTGGGAACTGAACCAACAGTCACTTTTTTATGTCTTAGCAAAGAACTTGGCTGCACTGCACCCATGCCCTAAAGATCTGTGGAACTTTGAACTTGAGAATGTTGATTTAGGGTATCTGGCAGAAGAAATTTCTAAGCAGCAAAGAATTTAAGATGTGGCCTGGCTGCTTCTAACAATCTTTTCTAGTATGTATGAAAAAATAAATGACCTAAAGTTGGAATTTATATTTAAAAGGGAAGCAGAACATAAAAAATTGGAAAATTGTCACCCTAACTATGTGGTAGAAAGGAAAAGCCCATTTGCAGGGGACAAATTCAGTCAAGCTTCAGAAATTTGCATAAGTAAAATGAGCCAATAGTTAATAGCCAAGACAATGGGAAAAAGGCCTCAAAGGCATTTTAGAGACCTGTGTAGCAGCCTCTCACCTCACAAGCCTGGTCTCCTAAAAGTACTGAATAGTTTTGTCAGCCAGGCTCAAGGCCTGCTGCCCTGCACAGCCTCTGAAGATTACTCCTCATATCCCAGCTGCTCCAGCTGATGCTGTGACTCAAACGGGCCCAGGTAGACTTTGGGCCACTGATTCAGAGACTGTAAGTCATAAGCCTTGGCACTTACTGTGATTTTAAGCCTGTAAGTGCACAGAGTGGAAGAGTTGAGGCTTTGGAGCCTCTGCATAGATTTCAGAAGATGTATGGAAAAGCCAGGATGTTCAGCCTCTGCTGAAGGAGTGGAGCCCTCATGGAGAAGCTCTACTAGGTTCTACACCTAGTAGAGTAATGTGGAAAAAAATAATATTGGGTTGGAGCCCCCACAGAGAGTCCCCTTGGGGACAATGCCTAGTAGACCTGTGAGAAGAAGGTCACCATCCTCCAGACCTCAGAATGGTAGATCCACAATCAGCTTGCACCCTGCACTCGTAAAAGCTGCAGAGAGTCAATGCCATCCCATGAGAATAGCTACAGGGGGTAAATCCTGCAAAGCCACAAGGGCTGAGTTACCCAAGGTCTTGGGAGCTTATCCTTCACACTCCTGTGCCCTGGATGTGGGACATAAAGTCAAAGCTTTAAGATTTAATGACTGCACTGCTGGGTTTCAAACTTGCATGGGGTCTGCAGTCCTTTTCTTCTGGCCAATTTCTTCCTTGTTGAATAAGAGTATTTACCCAAATGCCTCTATCCCCATTGTATCTTGGGTGCAACTATTCTGTTTTTTATTCTACAGGCTCATAGGCAGAAAAGATTAGCTTTGTCTCAGATGAGACTGAGGACTTCGGCATTTTGAGTTAATGCTGTAATGAGTTAAGAGTTTGGGGAACTGGGTCAGGTGTGGTGGCTCATGCCTGTAATCCCAGCCCTTTGGGACACCGAGGATGCCTGATCACCTGAGGTTGGGAGTTCGAGACCAGCCTGATCAACATGGAGAAACCCAGTCTCTACTAAAAATATACAAAATTAGCCGGGCATGGTGGTGCATGCCTGTAATCCCAGCTACTCGGGAGGAGAATTACTTGAACCTGGGAGGCCTAGGTTGTGGTGAGCCAAGATCGCGTCATTGCACTCCAGCCTAGGCAACAAGAGTGAAAACTTCGTCAAAAAAAAAAAAAAAAAAAAA
>NW_016816077.1:57376-67807 GCF_001698545.2 Rhinopithecus bieti
AAAAAAAAAAAAAAAACGAATAATATGACTTGGATCTGTGTCCCTGCCAAATGTGTCAAATTATAATCTCTGATTTTGGAGGTGAGCCCTGGTGGGAAATGATTGGATTGTAGGGTCAGCTTTCTCATGAATGGTTTAGCACCATCACTTTGGTACTGCTCTTATAATCATGAGTGACTTCTCATGAAATCTGACTGTTTAAAAGTGTGCAGAACTGTCTCCTCTTTTTGTCTTATTTTCCTGCTTCCATCATGTGAGATGTCTTGCTCCCCCTTTGCCTTTTGCCATGATTGGAAGTTTCCTGAGGCTTCCCCAGAAGCAGAAACCACTATGCTTCCTGTACAGCCTTCTGAATGAAGAGCCTATTAAACCTATTTTCTCTATACATCACCCAGTGTCAGGTATTTTTTCATAGAAATGTGAAAATCAACTAATACACAGCCTCTTGAAGAGTTTACTCCTTTATTATTATATAATGTCCTTCTTTGTGTTTTTTAAAATGATTTTCCACTTAAAGTTTATTTTTTTGATATAAGCATAGTTACCTCTCTTCTCTTGATTTCAATATAAGTGGAATATCTTTTCCACTCTTCTATGTACAGTCTATGTATGTCCTTAAAATTCAGATAGACCCATTGTATGAAGCATAGAGTTGGATCTTATTTTTTTTAATCTATGTAGTCCCTATGTCTTTTTATTAAATGATGCATAAAAACTTACCACTGCCATTTTGTTAATTGTTTTCTAGTTGTTTTGCAGAATTTTTTTGTTCCTCTTTTTATTCTTTCTTTATGGTTTGATGGTTTTCTGCACTGCTATGCTTTGAATCATTTCTGTATTTGTTTGGTACTTTCCTACTAAAGAGATTTGCTTTGTGGTCAGTATGAAGTCTACGTAGAGTACCTTATAATGACAATAGCTTATTTCATACTGATAACAATTTAACTTTGACTACAAACAACAAATTTTATTTACACACATTTTATGTTTTGATGTCAGAATCAGCATCATTTTATGAGTATATCTGTTAACAATTATTTTGGCTTAAGATATTATTAGTAGTTTTCTTTAATCCTCTTACTAGGAATATATTATTATTATAACCCTGGAGTATTATGAATAAGGCTCTACTTCACTTATGCCACTGAGATTTGTGCTCTCATGATTTTTCTGTTATTATCAGGTTTTTTGTTTCAGTTTAAAGAATTTCCTTTAGTAATTCTTGTAAGGCAGGTGTAGAGGTGATAAACTTCCTTAGTTGTTTTATTTTTGTCTGGGAATGTTTTGCTCTGAAAGACAGCTTTGCTCAATAAATCATTCTTTGTTGTAATTTTTTTCTTTCTTTAATTACATTTAATATATAATCCCACTCTCTCCTAGCCTATACATTTCTTCTAAAAAGTCCATTGGTAGTCATCTTGAAAATTTTTTTATGATACATGTCTCTTATCTCTTGCTGCTCTCATGAGTTCTCTTGCTGCTCTCATAAGTTTTTTTTGTTGTTGTTGATTTTTTTTTTTTTTTTTTTTTTTTTGAGACAGGGTCTCATTCTGTCTCCCAGTCTGGAGTACAGTGTTGCAATCATGGGTCATTGCAACCTCAATTGCCCAGGATCAAGTGATCCTCCCACCTCAACCTCCCAAGCAGTTGGGACTACAGGTGCATACCACTGTGCTTAGCCATTTTTAAATTTTTGTAGAGATGAAGTCTCACTTTGTTGTCTAGGTTGGTCTCAAACACTTGACCTCAAGAAATCCTCTCACTCTGGCCTCCGAAAGTGCTGGAATAACAGGCATGAGCCATCACACCCAGACTTGTCTTTGGTTTTTGATTTTAGTATTCTGTGTTTCAGTATTATGTGTTTTGGTGAATTCCTCTTTGGGTTGAATTTGATTGGAGATCTCTGTGCTTCTTGTACCTGGATATTAGAATTAGAATATTTCCCCAGATTAGGAAAGTTTTCAGTCATTTTTTTAAAAATATGCTTTCTGCTTTTTTTTTTTTTTTTTTTAATTTTTCTTCGCCTGTTGCAATCCTTATTTTGAAGGTTTTGTCTCTCAATGGTCTCCCATAATTCCCATTGGCTTTCTTTATTTTTTTCATTGCTTGTATTTTTGCTCCTAATAAAGGATAATTTCAAATGTTCTGTCTTCCAACTCACTGAGTCTTCTGCTTGATCATGATTGATGTCAAATATTTCTATTGAATTTTTTTAGTTCAGTAATTGTAGTTTTATCTCTAAAATTGTATCTTTTAATTTTCTTATTTGTCATACTTCTTGCTTTGTTCGTGTATGTTTTTCAAATTTAATAAAATTATCTGTCTATATATTCTTGTAGTTTACTGGACCTCTATATTTGTATTATTCTAATTTCCTTGTCATTCATGTTATAGATGTTAATTCCTTTGAGTTCCATTATTGGAAATTTATTAGTTTCTTTTGGAGATGTCATGATTCCCTGATTCTTCATAATTCCTGTGTTCTTTCATTATTGCTTGAATATATAAGGAGTCATATATATATTCTGGCCTTGCAGGTATTCTTTTTGAAAGGATAAACATTTACTGTTTAAACTAGTCTGTGATTCTGGAAGGACCAGTTGGTGATAATCCCAGGTGCACAGAACTTGCTGTGAGTGTTCTAGTTCGCTGGGCCTCTGTCATTGCTCTGATGTTTGGGAGAGCTGATAGCTGGGCTCTGCTGTCTGCTGAGACCACTGGCTGGGTTGGCCTATCATATGGAGCTGCTGGGTGGGTACTTCAATGGTTCATGGTAATAACATTCACGGGAGACATTCCCTGGCTGGGCCATTTGGCTATTTGAGGTTTGTAGTTGGGCAGTACTTCAGGCTGGGCTCTGAAGTTAAGCAGAGTTTGCTGCTCAGCAAAGATAAGGCCAGGGACTATGCTCCTTAAAAATGCACAATTGATAATTGTATTCCTGTCAGGATGGAGCTATGGTATAGACTTTTAGCTGAGTTGAGTTGCTGTTTCCTTCCTGAGTAAAGCATGTCTAGTCTCTACGAATCTCCAAAATGAACAGAGATGAAAATATCCCTGTCTGGGTGAAATTTTTGGATGACTCTTTGGCTGATTGTAGCTGCTTGACATCCCAGGTCAAACCAGTCTATATCCTCTGCTTCTGTTTCCCTGCCTGAACAGAGTCGTTGGGAGGATGCTTTTTTGCTGAGCGAAGCCACTGCTTGACTTCCTGGATGAAACAAGTCTAGCGCTTACACTGCTTAATAATGGTAACAGGTGGGTATCTTCATGCTTGAGTGGTCATTGGGATGAGTCCTCAGGCTGGTTGTGTAGACTAACAGTCTAAGTACTCAAACTTGGTCACATTTCTCACTGTGTTTCTGAAGGTGACTGGTTCAGTTTTGCAGGTGACCTTTGAGGTTAGTTGGTACCTGCCATCAGGCATTATAGCTAACAAAAATACAGATGTACCATCAAATCCATGCATAGGTCACTATGACCTGTGCCCTCTTTCTTTGTTTCTGCCTGATTCCAAGCAGTTTAGTGATGCCATTTTTTTTTTCTAGTGTTTCCTTTAGTGCTGCTTCTCCTGGAGTACTTACTGAAATGAGATTAGATTGGGATTTCTGGGAAGTGTCTTGGAGTATTAGGGAAGCTAGATAACTGCCTTGAGTTTTCATTTCCCCTGTAGATACTAAGCACCCAGGAAAATTCTCTCCATTTGGTTTTATTCCAACTTGAGGGAGAAGGATGAGTGACATGGTCTAATTTGGAATCCACTCATTTCTGTGAATAATGTGGTTATCTTAGACTTATTTCCAAGTATTGGGGTTTTAAAGGATGTTATGGTGTGTGGATAGTTAGCAGTTGAACTTTCTTTGTGAGAAATGGAGCCTGAGACATCTGATTTCACCGTCTTTCTGATTTTCTGTCTCCAGTTTCTTTTAGTATTAAAAACTAATATCCGTGTGCTAGATGTGGTAGTTAATATTGGTGTGCAGTTGCTTCTAGGACCTCTCAGCTGACACGGAAGGAAATATTTACACATATGAACATACTTGTGTTTATAAATGTATCTATAAATATTTATATGTATAATTATCTATATCTCTATTACACTAAACATACTAATGTCTCCAACTCTAAACCATTAGCACATATATCATTCTAGCCACTAACCTTGCTTATATGTAAACTCTTAGTCCAACAGCAATAAATGGCATGCCTACCATCTTCCAGACATTTGCTTACATGTTAAATTATAGTATAAATATATATTGGTTTCAGAATTGTTAATCTATACATTTGTGAGAAACAACTTTACAACCTAGAGTACACTGCTTATGTACAGTTCCTTTTATTTTTAATTTTTAGTTTGTATTGACTTTCAAAGTTACTTAGGTCAGCACCTGTTTTCCTCCATGTCCTTCACAGAGCTTGTCTCTACATATATTATATACACGTAGACACTTTTGTTGAATTCCACATTCAATCTTTGTATCCCCTGACCTCCTAATTGATTTTTTTCAAGAGTTTACTTACCTTAGGTTTCACAATATGGTGCTATAAAAGTCCATAGGTTTTGACAAATACATATTATAATGTATATACCTTCACTATTTCACAAAGATTCATCCTCTTACTTTAAAAAATCTCATATACTTCCTTCTGTAATACATTTTCTCTTCCTCACATACTTTGTGACAACTCATTTGTTTTCACTTTCTATAGTATTGCCTTTTCCAGAATGACATGAATGAAATCACAGAAAATGTAGAATTTTCAGATTGTCTTTTTTTACTTAGAAATAAGCATTTAATATTCAGTGATTTTTATATGGATTGATAGTTTATTCTTTTTTATTGCTGAGTAGTAGTCCGTTGCATAGATAGTTCATTCCTATTTATTACTGAATATTATTCAATATCTCCAATTTCACTCACCTACTAAAGGATATCCTGGTTGCTTCCATTTTTTTGGTAATAAAGAATAAAAGTACTATTAATAGGTTTTATTTTCAGTTTGTTTGTAGACTTCAGTTTTCAATTACCTCAGCTAAATAAATAGGAGTGTGGGAATGTTGGGTCATATGGTAAGATAATGTTCAATTTATGAGAAACTGCCAAATTGCCTTCTAATGTAGCCATACCATTTTGCATTCCCACAAAAAAAAAGTTTCTGTCTACATTCTTGTCAGTAATTGTTAATTCTCAATTTTTAGATTTTAATCAGTCTAATAGTTAATGCTATCTTACTGTTGTTTATAAATTATTTTTAACTTTCCAGCCTCTGTAATATAAGATTGCACACTAGAAAGTGGTTGGGATGAACACTGAGGGCCGATTTGCTATATCTACAACAGGTTACTTGAGTTGCTTGGGGGTACAAAGATAACAACTGGGGCAATTGTTAACCTCAGTTGGCATTTTCTACAAGACTGAAAATGCATATTAATCAATGTATATAGAGAAAAAATGCTCAAATGAAAATAAAACATCAAACATCTCAGTGAAAACATGGGGAGAAAACAGCACCATTTGATCTGAGTCAGAGAGTATTTATTAAGCACCTGCTACTCACAAGATAGTGTGTTAGACACTGCAGTATATCTAAGGATGACTGAGAAACAATATAGCACCTTAATAAGTCTGTACATTTCTCAACTTCCAGAAAGACTCCACTGATAAACTTATTTTCTTCCCTCTATTTGGTAAGATATTCTTCCTCTATGTACCCAGAGCATATTGAAATATAATTTGATAAATATGGAATAGGATAAGGGACATGAGCATTTTAGATTTAAATCCAGGTATCTTGGCATACAAGCTCTGTGACATTTCATAAAGTTTATTAACCTCTATGGATTTTTTTTTATTTTAAAAAATCTGAATAATATTATACTATGTCTAATGTATTTAAAAGTGTGTCTAATGTATTTAATATAGGTAAAATGAATAGTATACAGTATGAGCTTAGCAAATATATCAATTAACACTATCTTCTAGTTCTATTAATCTAGTATACAAAATCTCTAGTAGCTGCCATAGAGTTAGATATATGGGATGGGAATGGTCGAGAGAAAGCAAGAACCTACCAGGTAGAATTTCATGGAACAATTGAAGTTTAATCTGGTCCATAAAATACAGATAGAATTCAACAGATGGAGTCTGGGAGGATGACATTGCCTAAAGAAGCATTCTCCCTAATAAAACATTTATTTGCATAGAGGTTGAAACAATCTGAACAGTAAAATTTAGACTGTATTTTGTAAGAAATGTTTCTCATTAATTTTTACTTTAATAAATCACCCACATTAATGACATATGCACATAGTATATTGGAAAGTAATGGGACCAGTGATTCTTAAAGAAAAAAGGAAATGTCACTCGACTAAAATATTGGAATATGACGGGAATAATATCTGTTTTAAGGAAATATTCTAAGCTTCCAATTCAATACTTAAGATGTTTACAACTGAAAATCATCTTTCATTATCTGCCTCACTGGGCACACGTTGGCTTGTTTACTGCCCTGCTACATACAGTCTTCTTTCCAAGAAAGTTTGGTACACAATATTGGAAATTTAAAGACAAAGCAAGTCAACCCCAACCCCAGGCTAGCCAGCTACTCAGAGCATTGGATTTCCAAGGCTGTCAGAAGCTCCAGGTGTTGCTTGTAGAAATTCACCTAAAGAACTCACCAGCCTAAAAAACATGACTTTCTTTTATCAGTCTGGAATAGTTTAAAAGAAACTCTATTTTGTAGGCTGACATATTTTGGAGAAGAATTTTGGAATCCCACAGTGGTTACTACCCTAACCTTTACCAGAGGCAGTGCTTCAGTAGCATACATCAGGTTATTTAATCAATTTCCCTCTTTTAGAACTTACTAATTTTTTCAAATTTGGCCACCAAATTCCACCAAATGAAACCATCACTTCACTTAATTTGCTTGTAGTATTAATATTCAAATGGCAGTCTCCAAATTATAAATTGTCTAGGGACACATTTGATATATAGTCATAGTATTACACGAAGTGTTCTGATAGTTATTTTGGACAACAGATTAAAAATTATTTTATTCTTTAATTTGTAAAAAAATAAATTATCTTTCAATAACGAAAATGTCATTATATTCAAAAATGATCCTCAGCAGAACATGAGACATGTAAACTGTCATGAACTGTCAAGTGCAAGATATTTGAAAGATTAATATATGCCTTTCATTTGATTCCAAGGACATTGGTTACATAACAGCTGCATTTGGTCAGGTGATTCTTCAGAGAATATGTTCAAGAAATGTGTCTTTGAATTTAGCTTAATAAAAAATTAGTTTCATATGTTAAAATATAGATAGATTATAGATAGATGAAAAATTTAAGGTAGAAAATAGTGCAAATTAAAGTGCTTTTTTCCCTTCTCTTTCTAGTTTTCTAATTTTATTTACTTTATTTGTTTTCTTTTGAAATTGAAACATCTAGAATAAAATTTGTTTAAGTGAATGCATAAGCACACAAAATTATTTGGGCCAGAGAGAAAAGTTGTGAGGGCCTGTAATTACCTTATATATATGCTTGTATGCTAAACTTCTGCTTCCTAATAGTGTGTTGCTCCAATGTACCTCTAATATTTTCCTACTGCTAAAAGTAAGAAGATAAAGTAATAAAAATAAATGTAAAAGCAAAATTGAGGAATTCATTTTAGGTCCACTACCAGAATATCTCCTCTCAATGAAAATATGTGGAAAAAATAACATGTCTTCTCAATGTCAGATGGCTACTGTAATAGATTTGCTTGAATTTCAGGGGCCACATAGTGAGTCATAATTAGAATATTTGAGCAGTGACTTATCATGGTAGAGGTATTTGGCAATGGCTATGGTGACACTGAACCTATCCACTGGGTAAACCAAAAAGCTACTAGTTTTCAGTGGGGGTCAAAACAAAATAAGGTTCTGCAAAATATCCAGGCTGCTATGCAAACCATACTGCTACTTGGTTCATATGATCAAGAAGAGTCGGGCTGGGCGTGGTGGCTCACGCCTGTAATCCCAGCACTTTGGGAGGCTGAGGCAGGTGAATCACCTGAGGTCAGGAGTTCAAGACCAGCCTGGGTAACATGGTGAAAACCCGTCTCTACTAAAAATACAAAAAACTAGCTTGGCATGGTGGCGGGCACCTGTAATCCCAGCTACTTGGAAGTCTGATGCAGGAGATTCGTTTGAACCCAGAGCCGGAGGTTGCAATGAGCAGAGATCATCCACCGCACACCAGCCTGAGCAATAAGAGCAAAAATCCGTCAAAAAAAAAGAAGAAGGAAGAAGAAGAAGAGGCGGCGGCGGCGGAGGAGGAGGAGGAGGAGGAGGAAGAGGAGAAAGAGGAGGAGGAAGAGGAAGAAGAAGGAGGAGGAGACTTAGTTGTGCTTGACCATGTCAAAGGCCAATAGAGATGCCGTTTGAATCCTTTATCAGGCACCTATAGGTAAATCTCAGTGCTGACTCCTACAATATTGAGACAAACCCTCAACATCCTCTGTAGATAACTACTCTTTTTATGTACAATAGTTCCTGGCCTGTTACTGGGCCTGTGTAGAGAATGGGCTCTTTACCATGGGCCACCAAGTTACTATATGACCTGAGCTTCCCATCATAAAGTAGGTGTCATCTGATGACAAAATGAGAGATAAACATAGGGGTCAGAGAGGTGAACACACCACCTACACAATTCCGTTGTAGGATATGGCTTAGATCTGGCCAATTGAAGAGACAACTTATAGAATCGAAGAAAAATGTTCAAATTGTGTATCTGACCAAGGTTTAATATCCAGCATCTATGAGAAACTTAAACAAATTTACAAGAAAAAACACCATTAAAATGTGGACAAAGGTTATGAACAGACACTTCTCAAAAGAAGACATATATGAAGCCAACAATCATATGGAAAAAAGCTCAACATCACTGTTCATTAGAGAAATGCAAATCAAAATGACAATGAGATACTATTTCACACCAGTCAGAATGGCTATTGTTAATAAGTAAAAATAACAGATACTGATGAGGTTGCAGAGAAAAAGGAACGCTTTTACACTGTTGGTGGGAGTGTAAATTAGTTCAAACATTGTGGAAGACAGTGTGGAGATTCCTCAAAAGTCTAGAGATAGAAATACCATTTGACCCAGTAATCCCATTACTAGGTATGTACTCAAAGGAATATAAATTGTTCTGTTATAAAGTCACATGCATGCATATGTTCACTGCAGCACTATTCACAATAGCAAAGACATAGAATCAACCTAAATGCCCATCAATGATATACCGGATAAAGAAAATGAGGTAACATACCTTCCATGCAATACTCTGCAGCAATAAAAAAGGAACAGGATTATATTCTTTGCAGGGAGATGGATGGCGCTGGAGGCCATTATCCTCAGCAAACTAACACAGGGACAGAAAACCAAATAAAACATGTTCTCACTTATAAGTAGGAGTTAAATGATGAGAACATATGGACACATGGAGGGGAACAATGCAAACTGGGACCTACTGGAGAGTAGAGAGTGGGAGGAGTGAGAGGATAAGAAAAAAATAACTAATGGATACTAGGCTTAATACCTGGTTAGTGAACTAATCTGTACAACAAACCCCCATGACTCACATTTACCTATGTAACAAACCTGCGCATTCTGTACACATACCCCTGAACTTAAAATTAAAAAAAAAAAAATTAACCATAGGCAAGGTGAAGACACTTACTCAAAGAAAGGATCCGGCATAGAAAATAAATCTAGATCTGGATTCTGAAACTTACTGACCTGAGGAGCATTTACCCTATTGTTGATGTATCCTAGGGAGTTTCAGTTTTCCAGGAGAAGAGCCTTGGTGGCCCGTACAACAGTAGGGGGCTTAGACAAGTGGGTATTTACCAACTAGTGCAGAAGTATTTAATATTTTATCAGCTATTGATAGAACTATATGCATGAATACTAGCTGAATATTATCCCTTAAAGATGCCATGAGTCATGTCTTTTCTTTCCATGATGAGAATCCAGGCTGAGAATATAAAGAAGAGTGACTTAGAAGTAGAACAGAAAAAGAAACTGAGAGCTTTTCTTGGGGAGAGTGCTGGAAAAAGATGAGGCACTAGAGTAAAAAAGATTAGATATGACAAAGAGCCCCAGAAAGGATAAACATAGGAAGCAGAGACAAATATTTTATTTCAAAATTTTGCCAGGGGCAGGTCTTGCTTACCTCTTTTCTTCTTCTCAGAAGTTTAATAGCACTACACCTTAAAAAGTGAAAAAGAGAGAGGGAAAGACATGGTGGTAATAGCACAAGACTCTCTAAAAATTCACTCTTTAACAATCCCTCTCAGGTCCATCACAATTTGTCAAGGTAGGGAAGGAAGAACATTCCTCTTTTCCAGTTTTCTCTCTGACTTTTTTTTTTTTTTT
>NW_016816077.1:68467-70899 GCF_001698545.2 Rhinopithecus bieti
TCATCCTTTTTTATGGCTGCATAGTATTCCATGGTGTATATGTGCCACATTTTCTTAATCCAGTCTCTCTGACTTTTTAAGTAAGTAATGCTGAGTAGTTTAGGGCATTGCTCCTTCTATTCCTTTGTAGAAAGTGACATAACATTTTTAAAACATATTTTGTATTCTTAGTTGGGAAATAATTCAGAAATCTTTAGTTCAAAATCTTCCTTTGACAGATGAGTAGACTGTGTCAGCAAGAAAGGGAAGTATCTAAGTCACACAACTGGTAATTGGCAGAACCCAGACTGGAACCCAGGTGTCTCGAAACCTAGTCGAATTTTCTTACTTACTACCCCATGTAGCTTCTCCCTGGATCAAATTTTCATAGCTGTCAGTTGCAACTTACTAACAGCTATGCCTATTACCAACGTTTTTCATGGCAGTGAATTACATTATTTTTGTCTTTTTGTCCAGTAGCCCAATTCCATGAGTTTTAAGGCATTTTTATGGATACGTTTCTGACACTGAGGCAATTTGTGAGTTGACCTCCAATATGCTAAACCAATTCCATAGTCCTGTAAGAAAACTTCTGAGTGACTGCTGCCTATTTTAAAATACTAAGGCAGCATGCAATTGTAGCCTGGAATGTAAATGTGATTGACGGTTTTCATTATTTATGAAAACACACCTTCACTTCAGATAGTGAACCATAAAATAGAAGACCATAAAGAAATAGAGTCCTGGCAAATGAGAAATAAACAGATGCCACAATTTATAGTGTTACTAATGGATACCCTCTGTTAACACTACAATAGCTACCAAATCTATACCATGGGGGACAAATTTTACTTTTGTCTGTTATCTGTCAAATTTTATCAATTTCAGCATTTATAATGTCTATGAATATTTACTGCACTACTTTGAGTATCATAGTAATGTTTTATGTATTTCATCACTCAACTCACTATTTAATAGTTTATTTGAAGTTACAATCATTGTCACAACAATTTTTCACATTAAACACACATCACAAAACTAAGTAAATAATGACCCAGATTAAATTGCTTATCTCAAGTTAACCACTTACTCTGGAGTACTTTATATAGCTATAATAATAGCAATAATTTGCATTTGCATATTTATAATGTATTAAAATTATAAACATTGTGTTTTATATGCATATCACCAACATACTGTCTTCTGAATAAAAAACACATTGAGTTATAATTTAAATATCATAATATTCACCCTTATAAAGTATACAATTGAGTGAAATTTAGTATATTCAAACAGCTGTGCAACCATCACCACTATCTAATTCCAGAATATCTTCACCACCCAGAAAAGAAATTCCTGAACCTTTAGCAGTCATTCCTTATCTGACCCTCCCCACAGCTCTTAGTAATCAATAATCTACTTTCTGACTCTATGGCTTTACCTGTTTTGAATATTTCATATACAGCCATCCCTCGGCATCTGTGGGGGATTGGTTTCAGGAACCAATGAAGATACTAAAATCTGTGGATAATTTAGTCCTTTACATAAAATGTTATAGTGTTTGCATAGAATCTATGCACATCCTCCCATATACTTTAAATAATCTCTATATTACTTATAATACCTAACACAGTGTAAGTGTTGTATAAATAGTTGTTATATTTTACTGTTTATGGAATAATAATGAGAAAAAAGGTGTATATATGTTCAGAATGAATATGACTATCATAGCCCTAGCTACAGTTTCAATCCATGCTTAGTTGAATTATCAGATGGCAGAACTCACAGACATGCAGAGCCAACTATAAATGGAAACACAGAGTATGTGATGTTTTGCTTTTAGCTTCTTTCAGTAAGTGTGGTTTCAAGGTTCATCCATATTGTAGTATGTGTCACTTTATTACTTTTTAGTACCAAATAATATTCCATTGTACGGATATATTACATTTTGCTTTTGTCATCTTTTAAGGACATTTGGGTTGGTTACACTTTT
This sequence comes from Rhinopithecus bieti, assembly GCF_001698545.2. NCBI lineage: Eukaryota > Metazoa > Chordata > Mammalia > Primates > Cercopithecidae > Rhinopithecus > Rhinopithecus bieti. Next base: position 70,440 of record NW_016816077.1, read on the forward strand.
GGCTATTCTGAATGATAGCTTTGCTATGAACACTTATGTATAAGTTTTTTTATGATCATATGTTTTTACTTCTCTTAGGTATATACTTAGAGGGGAATTGTTTTGCTATATGGCAACTCTGAAGTTAAACATTCTATGAAATTGCCATATTGTTTTTAAAAAAGGCTACAACATTTTATATTCCCACTAGTAATGTATAATGATTCCTATTTCTCCACATCCTTGGCAACACTTGTTATTATAACAATTGTATATGTAGATAACATGTATTTCAGAAATTATTCATTCATACATATATAACATAAAATATAGCTATTATAGTCAGGTGTAAAGTAATAATTCATTGTAGTTTTGATATGCCTGTCTCTAAAGTGATGTTGAACATCTTTAAATTCATCTATTTTAATTGCCTTATATAAAATTTTGTTTTTGAGTTTTAAAGGCTCTTTCTATATTTTGG
>NW_016816078.1:0-68040 GCF_001698545.2 Rhinopithecus bieti
TTCAGTTCATTCTGAATTGATGTTTCTACATGGTGTGAGATAAAGATTTAAATACAAACATATATAAAATCATGAGGTAGTGTACACTATAAATATACAATTGTTAATTGTCACTCAAGTCTAAATAGAGCTGGAAATAATAAACAGGTTTTTTTTTTACTTCAACAACTCTATGTCACTGAGCTTATTTCACCTTTAGCCTGATAAAATCATTGTCCTCTGCACCCTGATTCCTACAGGAGACTACTCACCCCATAACCTCAAAAACCTCTTCATGAGGATGGTAAGTCACTTGAATCCTGAAGTGAATTACTCTCTAGTCCATTGGAAACTCATATAGGACAGCAAAATCTAGACCTCCAGAGAGCAGCAGGACACATCTTCAGAAAATAAGAAGCGTTTGTTCCCTGAGCCTGTTGAATGAAAGCACAATTTCTATTGTTTTTGGAATGTTGAAAAGTAAATACTAATATTTAAGCAGGTGAACCCAGGAGTAACATAGCAGGGTCTGTCTTGTCATTATCAGCTCCAACCTAGCACAGACAATAAACGTACAGATTTACACTAGCATGAAGCTGGGAGAACAGGAGCATTCGAGCGACCTTGAGGCCAATGGACCTCTCTTACAAAATACACACCTCCTCTCACTGAAGGTCGAGAAGGTTTCTTGTCTCTGAGCCTTCTCCCAGCAGAGTTATAAATCCAGGCTGGCTCCTCCCTCCCACACATCCACTCCTGCTCTCCCTCCTCTAGGTGACCCCAACCATGAGGACCCTCGTCATCCTTGCTGCCATTCTCCTGGTGGCCCTGCAGCCCCAGGCTGAGCCACTCCAGGCAAGAACTGACGAGGCTACTGCAGCCCAGGAGCAGATTCCAGCAGACAACCCAGAAGTGGTTATTTCCTTTGCCCGGGATGAAAGCTTGGCTCCAAAGGATTCAGGTGAGAGAGAGCAGCATGCAGAGCTGCTGAGTCTAGAGGGAAGGACAGGAGACAGGTTCCAGAGTTGGGTCTCAGCAGTCTATGTCACTGAGGTGGCTTCACTTAGCATCTCTGGGCCTTGATTTTCTCATCTATAAATTGAACAGAGAGCCAAATAAATCTGAGAAATTTTATTTCTTCAAAGACTTGATTCCAAGAAATATCTGTGAAATTCACTAGGTTTAAGATATGAAGAGACAGACTAGTTATCTCTGGATCTAAACAAGTAGACTTATTTATAAAGAGAACATTTTACTCTATTTATAGAAGAGCTTTTAAAAACTGGAGCCAAGCCTGAGGGTATGTTTAGATGTGTGTGTGTCATGGGGCAGGAATGCAAAAATGAGAGCAAAGGAGAATGAGTCTCAAATTCTGTGTGACCAGCACTGCTCTGTGTATTTATTCCTATTGACTGAGGTTGTTCATGCTATATGGCAGCAATGCAGCCAGCATCACCCGTTAGCTAGCATGTGACTTCCCCAAGATTCTTTTTCTTACCCACTGCTGACCCTGTATTCAATTTCTCATGCTCTCCCAGTCCCAGGCTTAAGGAAAAACATGGCCTGCTACTGCAGAATACCAGTGTGCCTTGCAGGAGAACGTCGCTATGGAACCTGCTTCTACCTGGGAAGAGTCTGGGCATTCTGCTGCTGAGCTTGCAAAAAAAAAAAAAAAAAGAAAATGAGCTCAAAATTGGCTTCGAGAGGTATAGGGAATTGCTATCAACTCCTGTACCTTCTGCTGAATTTCCTTTCCTCATCCAAAATAAATGCCTTGTAACAAGATTTCTGTGTTTACGTCTCTTTAATGTGTGATATGTGTCTGTGTCAAGATACTTGGGATACATGTACCAAAAAGCAAAATCAAATGTTTGAACAATATAAAAGTCCAAATTCTAGGAATTTTAAACAGGAATTTAGGATTCAGACCCAAATTGAAAAGAAGGCCCATATAACACCACCGATTTCCCCATCCACTGCTCTGCCTTTTCACTCTGCCTCATTTTCTCTGGATCCACTCTCAAAGAGCTCTCATGTGCTGGACAAACAATCAGTGTCAGCTTAAAGTTCAAGCAGTCACAAAATCATACTTCTCTGGGAAAACTACTATCCTCTGTGCTAAAGAATTGGAGTTTCATCGAACAATGTCAGATTGTACATTTTCCTTTTAAGATGTAAGGTTACATGAGATCCACTGAAACAACTTTAATTAAGAAGGAAATGGGTTGTGGGCAAAGGCATGATGCATGGGACAGAAAGCACAGCAGACCACACTGGAACGTCCTCATTAAGAGCAACTTCCAGCCACATCTACTAAGACCTGGATTTCACACTCATAAAATTGTCTTCACACCTAGAGAACATACACGCACTAATGCGCCACTGCACTTTGCAACACGCACTCCCTTGTGTTGCCCTAAAGCTGCTGAGAACCTGATTCTGCCTGGAAAATACAGCTTCAGAGGGGTAAGGGACCAGGGAGGGAAAGCATTTCTCCAGGAACATGGTAGTCTTCTTGATGCTGCAGGGTGCTGAGGAAGCTCAGGGGTCCAGGTACCTACTGAGACACTGCATGGATGGGGAAGCCCACGTAGAAGCCAGGGAGGACAAAGTGAGTAATGATCCCAGACTTCTTGTTTAGACGGTGAAGGACACAAATAGGGAACCAGGATGTGAACCCCAGGAGACTTCTTCGGGTTCCTATGACTGCCACAGACCTGGAATCATGTGATCCCTGAATTAACTTTCCATATGATTTTGAACTATGAACTGGGTCAAGATGGCTGCATCTTGGGGCATCTGCCAGAGGTCCACCTGGCTTTCTCCCAAGCATCTGAGGTCTCAGCTAAAACTTCATTTGGTCACTGAGGTCTTTTCTGATCTCTCCATTTTAAATTGCAACAAGATCCTCCAGACACCTCCATTCCCCGGATTTTCCTCATTGCTAACTATAGAATTGCAACCATCTCACCCCCTGTATACTTCACATACTATCTGTAACATTTGCCTCCTTATCTAGAAGGGAAGCTGCATGTTTTGCTTATTGCTGTACCAGAGTGCATGGATGACTGCAACATAAAGTAAGGGGTTAATAAATTAATTCTGATTACATTATCTAATTGCATCTAACAGCACATCACAATACAAAATTATTAATTAATTGTTATTACTAAACTCTGTAGGAAAAAGCTAAATTCAACAGAGGTAGAGCAGTCCATGTTTCTAGACCCTATGACAGCACACCTTTAAAACAAAATAAATAAAACATTCAAGGCTGAAAGATGAAAAATCACCATGGGTACAATTTGGCGTCATGAAGCTTTAGGACTTTAGAAGAAAGAGGCCATTCTGGCTAGAGGTGGCAGAAAGATTTCATGTGAATCTTCAAGTACAACATGAATACGTTTAAAACATGGAGAGATTAAAAGGAGAGGTAGAGTGAAATATTTGGTGGACAGAATGGTATCAGGGCAAGAGCTACACAGGATGAGGGTCGACCTCCACTGAATTTAGAGGAATGGATGTTGCCAGACAGAAGGTTGGAGGAGAATTCAGGCTGATGTGCTGAGAAGCAGCCATCAATCCAAGGGAAAGGGCCAGAAGAGGACGGAGCCTTCCTGCTCCTCTCTGTGGATAAGGGCACACTGGGAGCACCACATGTGGCTTCTGCTCCTGCAATTAGGGTGGGTGATGACTGCTGCAAACTCTAGGACAGAGAATTCAGGGAGAGGTGTGAGGGTCTCCAAACAACCAGGGCCACTTGCTCGGCCTCAGATGAGACACAACACTGTTTACTGTGATGCACTACACTCTACGATTAGTAATGACATACAAGAACTTTTCTACCTGAAATGAGCCATTCATGTGGCAGGACAAGGAAATAAGGAATAAGACAGATACCTCATTCCTTTAAATGTAATTACTCAAGGGGACAGCAGCCCTGACTCTGTAGGCAGGTAGAAGCCTAACTCCAGTAAGCACAATCTAGCAAACTCAGATGGCCCAATCACACCGCAAGACTCCCACTACCAACCTCCAGTGCATTTCCGCTAGCTCTCCCAGGGCTTAACCTTCCCTGGCTTTGTCTTCAGGGAACTTGAGGCCAACGGCTCTCCCTATTACAACGTTCTGACTCACATTTCAACAGTCTTCAATAAGCACTTCCTTCACATTTTCAAAAATCTTGGTGAATATTTACCTGTTTAATAAATGAAATAGGTATCCTTTGCCGTTACTGTGCTGATTTTCTAAACTCGGCTTACAAGCAAAACTAGAAGGAAAGAGCTGAAAAGTACTCATTCCATTTTATGAATATCATGTTTCTTGGCCTCTTGTTTGTCTATTTTTGAGAAGTATCTGTTCAGGCCCTGGCACACATTTTAAAAGGGTCATTTCTTTGTTGCTTACTTATTTGTTTAAGTCGCTTGTAGAGGAAAATCACTTTGACCACGAGATCACCACCAACCAGCCTCTCCTTCCTGCTACAGGTATGGACCTCGCCATCTCCAGGACACGGCGCTGGCTCATGTCCATTACCCTAATCCTTGCCTTGCTGCTTCCCTGAACTCAAGCTTTGCTGATTACCCCAAAAATGACCTCATTACAGTAGAATTTTGCTGAGGTCACCATTTGCTTTCTGTACAATCCCATTACTTTATGGTGCAAGGAACTCATAGAGCCTCAGTCAGATTGGAAGGCTGCCCTACAAGCTTTGCAAAAACGACAGATTGGGAGACCTGTGTGTCAGAATCCCATGCCCGAATCGAACAGCTCTCCAGTGAAAACGCTCATGCAGTGCTGGGAAAATGCCTATGGAGTGGAGTGTGTTCTGTGTGCAGGAAGCAGGTCCAGGTTTCACTTCCGCAGGACACGGGGCATATCCAGAACCTGGAGATCTTCCTCTCGCTCATACACACCCTTTCATATTTTGTCCCTATAACCTCATCATTGTGACCCTACAGGCACCTACTAATGCCCTGGAACCTAAAACCATCACCAAGCCTTAAGTTTCCCCAAATAACCCAAATTTCTTCTTATGCTAGGATAAGACTGGTGCTGACTTCCTCCAATGCTGAAGTTCCTGGGCCTCCACTCATCAGGAACTCACTGTTCCTCAGAGGGACAGCTGACCCCACTGCTCTGCCACAGTGAGCACCCCTAGCAAGCCTTGAGACACCTCCTCCTTACTTAAGGTTGAGGGAGACACTTCAGCTCTCACTCCACTGCCCCCAATCCTCCACAGCCCAGTGCCTGCTGCCTTCACACAGAGCTGCAGGGGAGGCCCTGAGCACCCAGCCTGTGGGACCAGTGCTGTGCATGACCTTCCCATGGTGGTAGGGGCTGCCCGGCCCACACACTGGGTTCAGCAACCTCACCATAGGTATTTATTGCTTCAGGAGTGACTGCATTCGTTTCTTATTATCCCATCTACCTCACTAGGAGAAGGAGGAGGACGGTGGATACTGGTACATTTTAAAATGTGCTCTTGTCTTCCTAGGAATTCTCAGATAACACAGGAAGAACCACAGGAGCTCGATCCTGCATGTCTCAAGCAACCAGTGATCATCCCACTCACACTGTGTGTATGGAGACTCTTAAGCCTGCCCAGAATTGGCTACAGAACAAGGTATTTGAGCACACAGCACCAGGAGATCCAAGCTAACACCAATCTCGCTGCCACCTTGACCACCTCACTGAGAGACTTCCAAGAGACATTAGGTCTCAAGCAGCAAACTCAGGAGTCCCTGGCTACAATGATACTAGACACTCGTTTAGCCTTAAACTGTCCATTGCCCAAGCAATGAGGCAACTGTCCGCTCCAGGGAACCACATGCTGTGTGTACATCCTTAACGAACCCAACAGAAACTGCCCTGACTGGAAACACAAGCCGAGATGGGATTCAGTCTCCCCAGGTGGTCTGCAACATCCCAGCCCAGCCATCGGCTTTGATGTGTTGTAATGGTGAGAGCACAGGTACTGGGGAGGCTTGTTCAGGGAAGATTCCTCATCCTCTCCTGTGCTCGGCGATCATGTCCTTGTCTCCCTAACAAAGTGTATCCTGTGAGATGCAGGCCAGCCTTTCCTGGGGGCTTTAAATATTCCCCTGCTGCAGCTTAGCTCAGCCTCAGCCACCAGCACAGGCACCTCGGGGTTCATTATCTTAGGAGTCATGGAGAATCCATCATTGGTTGCCACCTGGGCCTGGCCAGGGCTGACCAAGACAGAAGAGGGGACCCTCCCTGGACTCCTGTCTGAACCCCAGCTTCCCACCAAATTTCTCAACTGCCCTTGCCAAAAGAGTTATTTAATATAGCCAACGGAAAGTAACCCAGGATATTAGGACACCTGATCCCAAATAACTCTTAAATAGGGAAGTCCTCTCCTGTTTGTGCACGGCTGCTCTTGTTACAGGAGACCTGGGACAGAGGACTGCTGTCTGCACTCTCTCTTCGCTCTGCCCAACTTGAGGCTCTGTAAGTAACACAAAACTTAAACTTTCCTGTCAAGGTTTGAACTCTGAAGCTGTGTCCCCAGTCTGACCTGTGACTCCTGGGTCACCCCAGAGGGACCTAGTGGGTGAATCCCCTGCTGTGCATTTCTCTCTGAACCTCTGGGGGCTGCTGAGCATTGGCTACCAGCTCAATTAATAGAGAAACTCAAGGAATTTCCTTCTAATTACATGTGTCCTACTTGACACGTCCAACAGAGACAACAATAGCTCCTTAAAACACCCTTTTATTTGGAGAGAAGCCGATCCTGCTCCTCAGCCTGTTTTTCAATCAGGTTATTTGTTATTTGCTACTGAGTTGTTTGATTGCCTTATGCATTTAGATGTTCACCCTTCTACCACTGAGGGTTTGCAACTATTGTCTTTCATTTTCTGAGTTGCTTTTTCACTCAGTTGATTATTTATTTGTTGGTTTGTTTTTTGACGTGCAGATGCTTTAGAGGTCAGTGCAGCCCGACTTGTCTCTTTTCTCATTTATTGCCTGTGTCTTTGGTGTCATAGCAAAGATATCATTTCCATCATCAATGTCAAAGCATTATCTTCATATGTTCCTCTCGTCATTTTACAGTTTCAGGTCTGTTTGGGTCTTCGATCCATTTTGAGTTGGTTTGTGCATATAGTATATGATAAAGGACCACATGTACACAAACATCAAATCCTAAGGTGGAGTACAGTAGATATATACCATTTTTCATTCTTATTCATATCTCTATAGAGCTGGAAATGAATTTTTGACTGTAGATGTAATTTTGACCTCGATATCACTGTGTTCATTTCACCTATAGTGTGATAGGGTCATTGTCCTCTTCACACTGGCCCCTACAGGAGGCTACACACCTCATGCCTTCATGAGAGTGGTCATGCCTATGATGCCTGCAACAAATAACTCTTCACTGGACAGGAAATTCATGCCTGCTGCCACAGTGTAGACCTATAGAGAGTAGTGGGGCCATCTGAAGGAAAGGAGACACTTCTATCCTGAACTTACTGAACAAAGCACTGCTGTTGTCCTTTGGTAGAACAGTAAAGAGTAAATATGTAATGAAGTGAGAAACAGGAGAAAGATGCCAGGTTCCTCATCTTAACCATCCTCTCCAAACCAACACAAACACTAAACATAGAGATTCAAACTAGAGTGAAAGCTGGGAGAGCAAAGGAAGAAAAGAGGGACATTGAGACCAATGGGATCCCATACAATCTCCAATGAAATGCACACCTCTGAGTCTTCTTGTCTCTGAGTCTTCTCTCTGCAGACATAGAAATCCAGGCTAACTCCTCTCTCCCGACTTGTCCGCTCCTGCTCTCCTGTTCCAGGTCACTCCAGCCATGAAAACCTTCGCCCTCCTCACCGCCATGCTTCTCCTGGTGGCCCTGCACGCTCAGGCAGAGGCACGTCAGGCAAGAGCTGATGAAGCTGCCGCCCAGGAGCAGCCTGGAGCAGATGATCAGGGAATGGCTCCTTCCTTTACATGGCCTGAAAGCGCCGCTCTTCCAGTTTCAGGTGAGACAGGCCGGCATGCAGAGCTGCAGGGTCTAGAGGGATGGATGGGAGACAGAGTCGGGAATCAAGTCTCAATGGTCCATGTCACTTAGGTGACTTCATTTAGCATCTCTGGGCCTTGGTTTTCTTGCCTATAAATTGAATAGAGAACCAAATAAATCTAACAGGTTTTCTGTCTTTAAAGACTTGTGGCAGCTCTGCCTGGAAAGTAACCATTCTTTTATTCCTTTACTGCCTTAATGATCCTTTCACTTTAGAAAATCAATAACATTAAATAAAACTTGAAATCAAGATATGTCTGTGAAATTCAGTAGGTTTAAGATATGAAGAGACAGTCTGACTAGTTCTTGATTCAAACAAGTCATCTTCATTACACGGAGAATATTTTACTGTATCTATAGAATAGTTTTTAAAAAGCAGAGCCAAGCCTAAGAGTGTGTTCAGGTGTGTGTGTCTGATGGGGCAGAGGCACAAAAATGAGAGCAAATGAGAATAAGTCTCAAATCCTGTGTGACCAGCACTGCTCTGTGTATTTATTCCTACTGACTAAAGTTGTTCATGCTACCGGCCCTAATGCAGCCAACATCACTCATTAGCTAGCACGTGACTTCTCCAAGATTCCCTTTGTCATTCACTGCAGACCTTCTGATCCATTTATGATGCTTTCTCTGTGTCCCCAGAGTCAGCGAAAGGCTTGAGGTGCATTTGCACACGAGGAATTTGCCGTCTGTTATAAAGGCGTTTGGGGTTCTGCGCTTTTCGTGGTTGACTCTGCTGGATCTGCTGCCGCTGAGCTTCCAGAATCAAGAAAAATACGCTCAGAAGTTACTTTGAGAGTTAAAAGAAATTCTTGTTACTCCTGTACCTTCTCCTCAATTTCCTTTTCTCATCCCAAATAAATACCTTCTCGCAAGATTTCTGTCTTTACATCTCTTTCACCTTTGATGTGTCTTTGCATCTCAAGACACTTGGGATGCATCTACCAGAATCATAGGTTTTAAACAAAACAAAATTCCAAATTCTAGGAATTTCAAGCAGGAGTTGGGGCTTCAGACTTAAATGGAAATGAAGGTCCAAATCACACCACCAATCTCCCCGTCCACTGCTCTACCTTTCACTCTGCCTCATTTTCTCTGGATGCACTCTCAAAGAGCTCCCGTGTGCTGGGCAAACAATTGTTGTCAGCTTAAAGTTTATGCAGTCATAAAATCACTCCTCTGAAAAAAACCAGCATCCTCTGTGCTAAAGAGCTGCAGTTTTATTGAACTTGTCCAGGTCACACATTTGCATTTTGAGACATAGGGCTACAGGAGATCCACTGAAGCAACTTTCATTAGAAGAGAATGCAAAGGCAGGATGCATTGAACAGAAAGCACAGCAGCCCACACCAGGATGTCCTCATTAAGGGCATCCTCCAGCCACGTCCACTAAGACCAGAATTTCACACCCATAAAGTGTTCTTCACACCCAGAAAATGTACACACACAAATGCTCCACTGCCCTTTGCAATGTGCCCTCCCTTGTGTTGCCCTAAAGCCGCTGAGAACCTGATTCTGCCTGGAAAATACAGCTTCAGAGGGGATAAGGGATGAGGGAGGGAAAGCATTACACCAGGAACATGGAAGCCTTCTTGTTGCTGCAGTGTGCTGAGGCAGCTCAGGGGTCCAGGTACCCACTGAGACACTGCATGGATGGGGAAGTCCACGCAGACCCCGGGGAGGACAGAGTGGGAATGATCCCTGACTTCTTGTTTAGACGGTGAAGGACACAAATAGGGAAGCAGGTTGTGAAGCCCAGGAGCCTTCTCTGGGCTCCAGTGACTGCCACAGACCTGGAATCATGTGGTCCCTGAATTAACTTTCCATGTTATTCTGAATTATGAACTGGGTCAAGATGACTGTACATTGGGGCATCTGCCAGAGGTCCACCTGGCTTTCTCCCAAGCATCTGAAGCCTCAGCTAAAACTTCACTTGGTCACTGAGGTCTTTTCTGATCTCTCCATTTTAAATTGCAACAAGTTCCCCCAGTCACCTCCATTCCCCGGATTTTCTTCATTGCTAATGATAGAATTTCAACCATCTCACTCCCTGTACACTTCACATACTATCTGCAACATTTGCCTCCTTATCTAGAAGGGAAGCTGCATGTGTTGCTTATTGTTGTACCAGAGTGCATGGATGACTGCAACATAAAGTAGGGGGCTAATAAATTAATTCTGATTACATTAACTAATTACATCTAATAGCACATCACAACATAAAATTATTTACGAATTGTTACTACTAAATTCCATAGAAAAAAGCTAAATTCAACAGAGGTACAGCAGTCTATGTCTCTAGACCTTATGACAGCACACCTTTAAAAAACAAAATAGGCCAGACGCGGTGGCTCAAGCCTGTAATCCCAGCACTTTGGGAGGCCGAGACAGGCGGATCACAAGGTCAGGAGATCGAGACCATCCTGGCTAACCTGGTGAAACCCCGTCTCTACTAAAAAAATACAAAAAACTAGCCGGGCGAGGTGGCGGGCGCCGATAGTCCCAGCTACTCAGGAGGTTGAGGCAGGAGAATGGCGTGAACCCGAAAAGTGGAGCTTGCAGTGAGCTGAGATCCGGCCACTGCACTTCAGTTTGGGTGACAGAGCTAGACTCCGTCTCAATAAATAAATAAATAAATAAATAAACAAACAAACAAATAAATAAAAACATTCAAGGCTGAAAGATGAAAATTCACCATGGGTACGATTTAGCATCATGAAGCTTTAGGACTTTAGAAGAAAGAGGCCATTCTGGCTAGAGGTGGCAGAAAGATTTCATGTGAATCTTCAAGTACAACACGAATACATTTAAAACATGGAGAGATTAAAAGAAGAAGCAGAGTAAAATGTTTGGTGGACAGAATGGTATCAGGGCAAGGGCTATGCAGGATGAGGGCTGACCTCCACTGAATATAGAGGAATGGATGTTGCCAGACAGAAGGTTGGAGGAGAATTCAGGCTGATGTGCTGAGAAGCATCCATCAATCCAAGAGAAAGGGCCAGACGAGGATGGAGCCTCCCTGCTCCTCTGTGTGGATAAGGGCACACTGGGAGCACCACATGTGGCTTCTGCTACTGCAGTCTAGGGTGGGCAATGACAGCTGCAAACTCTAGGACAGAGAATTCAGGGAGAGGTGTGAGCGTCTCCAAACAACCAGGGCAACTTGCTCGGCCTCAGATGAGGCACAACACTGTTTACTGAGATGCACGTACACTCTAGGATTACTAATGACATACAAGACCTTTTCTACCTGAAATGAACCACTCACGCAGCAGGACAAGGAAATAAGGAATAAGACAAATGCCTCATGCCTTTAAATGTAATTACTCAAGGGGACAGCAGCCCTGTCTCTGTAGGCAGGTAGGACCCTAACTCCAGTAAGCGCAAACTAGCAAACTCAGATGGGCCAATCACACTGCAAGACTCCCACTACCAACCTCCAGTGCATTTCTGCTAGCTCTCCCAGGGCTTAACCTTCCCGCGCTGGCTTCAGGAAAGTTTGGGCCCACATCTCTCACTATTGCAATGTTCTGACTCCCATTTCAAGTCATCAATAAGCGCTTCCTTAACTTTTCTGAAAAGAGTTGGTAAATTTTTTCTTGTACAACAAATGAAACAGCTTTATTTTGCTGTTTATTTTCTGATTTTTTAAATTCGGCTTACAAGCAAAATCAGAAGGAAAGAGATCTGAAAAGTACTCATTCCATTTTACAAATATCTGTATCTTTTCCATTTTCACTAAAAAACAAATAACCCATGAAGAAACTAAGGGAAAGAGCTCACTCTAATGTTTCCTGGAAGCCAGCCTCCCAACATCTCAAAGCTGTGTCCTCCTGGATGACAGGGACCGCCACCTCGTTCCAGCCCTCCACCCCATGGCCACTACCTAACTCCGGCCACTACTTGGAATTTCTCCATCTCTGAACATCAACTATGAAGTTCCCGACCCTGACACACCCACTGTCCTCCAGCTTCTCACATAGCCGTCCCTCCTTCCCTGCTGATCAACATCAGCAAGGCTGTTCTCCCCAAGGCTGTGTATGGGAATCACCCAGGAGTCTCTTCCCCAGGCTGCACCCAGGACACCTGTCGTCTGCTCTCGTTTCCTGTTCTTATGCACTGCACCATTTTGCCTCAGGTTCTCTTATCTGGATAATTATTTTCCATCTTTTTCAGGCATATTAGCAGAGTTTTGCATTCAAATTTAAGAAACCACAGCAAGCTGACTTAACATTTTGACTGCCACACCTGAAAATTAAGAAAGAATTCTGGCCCAGACACAGTGGCTCACATCTGTAATCCCAACACTTTGGGAGGCCAAGGAGGGTGGATCATGAGGTCAGGAGTTCAAGACCAGACTGCGCAACATGGTGAAAATTGTCTCTACTGAAAACAGAAAAATTAGCTGGGTGTGGTGGTGCATGCCTGTAATCTCAGCTACTCAGGAGGCTGAAGCAAGAGAATCGCTTGAACCTGGGAGGTGCACGTTTCTGTGAGCCGAGATCGTGCCGCTGCACTCCAGCCTCAGTGACAGAGTGAGACTCTGTTTCAAAAAAAAAAAGAGAAAAAGAAAACAAAAGAAAGAATTCTGGCTTCATAAAATGCCTGATCCAAGGACTCTAATCATGAGTTACCCTGCTGTCTTTACCTTTTGTTCCCATGTTTTTCTCTTGATCTTAACTTGGAGTCTCTCCCCAGATGACAGCAATGTGAATTGTGGTCATTTTCCCCTGGTCTTCATAGCTGATCTCCGGGAGAAAACTCCTACTTCTCTCTCCATTGTTTCAGCCAATTCTGGAGTCCCACGCCCTCCTCTGAGTCTGTCACTGAGGGGAGAGCTTGAGACTCCACCTGGACCCCACCCTACCCCTGCTCCCCACAGGAAAAATTCAAACTAAGAATGGGTGAGACAGGGTTCCTCAGTGACTCCAAAGAGTCCACAATTACATGCCCTCACCACGATGGGCTCTTTGTGACACTTTGGGAATAAATTGAAAAAGTTCTGTCCTATTTCATCAATATTTTAGAGGAGCTGAGATTTACACACACCCAAAAAATGTACACGTCCACTTTCTCACCGATGTTGTGAAAACTGCACTCTGCTCGTCTAGGGCAGTGTGAAAAGATACCACAACACTTAATGGATTAAAACAACACGATCAGGTCTTCACTCACACATTTGAAATTGGGGGGTGGCTCCCTCCACAGGCATCAGAGGAGAGGTGCTGCTGGGATCTGAAAACCTCAGGCCCGAGACACTTGTACACAGTTGGCAGGGAGTGCTGGCTCAGCAGGAGCTCTGACAGGGCTGAGGGATGAGACCCTGTGAGGCACTGAGGTCAGATCATGCCCGTTCATGAAGGAGGAGATTTGTGTGACACTCTTTATCCCACTCATACCTAGCAGGATTTGCAACACTTAGACTTCCTCCAAGCATGGGATCCGGGCTTCAGAGGCACCGGCGATCTTAGCATATGTGGACTGCTGGAAAAATATACCATACGCCAAGGGACTTAGAAACAACAGAAATGTATTTCCTAGTGTTATCGAGGCTGAGAAGTCCAACTCAAGGTGCCAACAGATTTGGTGTCTGGCGTGGACCCGTTTTGTGATTCATAGACGGCACCTTCTCGCTGAATCCATCTCGCTGCAAATGACATAATTCCATTCTCTTTTATGAGTGTGGTATCCCATCACGTATATGAACCACATTTTCTTCATCCAGTCCAACAGTGATGAGCATCTAGGTGGACTCCATGTTTTTGTTATCATGAATGATGCTGCCATCAACATAGAAGTGCGTGTGTCTTTTTGCAGAACAATTTGCTTTCCTTTGGATATATACCCAGGAGTGGGATTGCTTGGGTGAGTGGTGGTTCTAGTTTAAGTTATTTGAGAAATCTCTCAACTGCTTTCCACTATGACTGAACTCATTACCATTCCCTACGACAGTGGATAAGCATTCTATTTCTCTGCAGTCTTGCCATTGTGCGTATTTTTAAACTTTTCAATAACAGCCATTCTGACTAGGGTGAGGTGGTATCTCTTTGAGGTTTTAATTTGCATTTCTCTAATGATCACTAATGTGGAGTATATTTTCGTGTTTCTTGGCCTGTTGTATGTCTTTTTTTGAGAAATATCTGTTTATGCGTTGGCACATGTTTTAAAGGGGTCATTTCTTTTTTGCTTACTTATGTGTTTAAGTCGCTTGTAGAGGAAAATCACTTTGACCACGAGACCACCACTAACCAGCCTCTCCTTCCTGCTACAGGTATGGACCTCGCCATCTCCAGGACACGGCGCTGGCTCATGCCCATTACCCTAATCCTTGCCTTGCTGCTTCCCTGAACTCAAGCTTTGCTGATTACCCCAAAAATGACCTCATTACAGTGGAATTTTGCTGAGGTCACCATTTGCTTTCAGTACAATCCCATTACTTTATGGTGCAAGGAACCCATAGAGTCTCAGTCAGATTGGAAGGTTGCCCTACAAACTAGGCAAAAACTGTAGACTTGGGAGGTCTGTAAGAATCCCATGCCCGAATCTAACAGCTCTCCAGTGATAACACTCATGCAGTGCTGGGAAAATGCCTATGGAGTGGAGTGTGTTCTGTGTGCAGGAAGCAGGTCCAGGTTTCACTTCCGCAGGACACGGGGCATATCCAGAACCTGGAGATCTTCCTCTCGCTCATACACACCCTTTCATATTTTGTCCCTATAACCTCATCATTGTGATCCTACAGGCACCTACTAATACCCTAGAAATTAAAACTGTCACCAGGGCCTCAGTTTACCCAAATAGTCCGAATTTTTTTTTATGCTGGGATAAGACTGGTGCTGATTTCCTCCAATGCTCAAGTTCCTGGGCCTCCACTCATCAGGAACTCACTGTTCCTCAGAGGGACAGCTGGCCCCACTGCTCTCCCACAGCGACCACCCCAGCAAGGCTTGAGACGCCTCCTCCTTACTTAAGGTTGAGGGAGACGCTTCAGCTCTCACTCCACTGCCCCCAGTCCTCCACAGCCCAGTGCCTGCTGCCTTCACACAGAGCTGCAGGGGAGGCCCTGAGCACCCAGCCTGTGGGACCAGCACTGTGCACGACCTTCCCATGGTGGCAGGGGCTGACCTGCCAGCACACTGGGTTCAGCAACCGCACCATACGTATTTATTGCCTCAGGAGTGACTGCATTCTTTTCTCATTTTTAGAAACCTTATCCCATCTAACTCACTAGGAGAAGGAGGAGGACAGTGGATACTGGTACATTTTAAAATGTGCTCTAGTCTTCCTAGGAATTCTCCTCAAAAAACACAGGAAGAACCACAGAGCTCGATCCTGCATGTCTCAAGCAACCAGTGATCATCTCACTCACACTGCGTGTATGGAGACTCTTAAGCCTGCCCAGAATTGGCTACAGAACAAGGTATTTGAGCACACAGCACCAGGTGGTGCAAGCTAACACCCATCTCACTGCCACCTTGGCCGCCTCCCTGAGAGAATTCCAAGAGACATTAGGTCTCAAGCAGCAAACTCAGGAGTCCTTGGACCCAATGATCCTAGACACTCGTTTAGCCTTAAACTGTCCATTGCCCAAGCAATGAGGCAACTGTCCGCTCCAGGGAACCACATGCTATGTGCACATCCTTAACGAACCCAACAGAAACTGCCCTGCCTGGAAATACGAGCCAAGGTGATACTCAGTCTCAACCAGGTGGTCTGCAACATCCCAGCCCAGCCATCGGCTTTGATGTTCTGGTGAGAGCACAGGTACTGGGGAGGCTTGATCAGGGAAGATTCCTCATCCTCTTCTGTGCATGGTGATCATGCCCTTGTCTGCCTAACAAAGTGTATCCTGTGAGATGCAGGCCAGCCTTTCCTGGGGGCTTTAAGTAATCCCCTGCTGCAGCCAGCTCAGCCTCAGCCACCAGCACAGGCACCTCGGGGTCCATTGTCTCAGGAGTCATGGAGAATCCATCATTGGTTGCTGCCTGGACCTGGCCAGGGCTGACCAAGACAGATGAGGGGACCCTCCCTTGACTCCTGTCTGAACCCCAGCTTCCCACCAAATTTCTCAACTGCTGTTGCCACCAGAGTTATTTAATATACCCAACGGAAAGTAACCCAGGATATTAGGACACCTGATCCCAAATAACTCTTAAATAGGGAAGTCCTCTCCTGTTTGTGCACGGCTGCTCTTGTTACAGGAGACCCGGGACAGAGGACTGCTGTCTGCACTCTCTCTTTGCTCTGCCTAACTTGAGGATCTGTAAGTAACACAAAACTTAAACTTTCCTGTCAAGGTTTGAACATTGAAGCTGTGTCCCCAATGTGACCTGTGACTCCTGGGTCACCCCAGAGGGACCTAGTGGGTGAATCCCCTGCTGTGCATTTCTCTCTGAACCTCTGGGGGCTGCTGAGCATTGGCTACCAGCTCAATTAATAGAGAAACTCAAGGAATTTCCTTCTAAATACATGTGTCCTACTTGACACATCCAATAGAGACAACAATAGCTCCTTAAAACACCCTTTTATTTGGAGAGAAGCCGATCCTGCTCCTCGGCCTGTTTTTCAGTCAGGTTATTTGTGATTTGCTATTGAGTTGTTTGACTGCCTTATGTGTTTAGACATTTACCCCTTCTACCACTTAGGGTTTGCAACTATCATCTTTCATTTTCTGGGTTGCTTTTGCACTCAGTTGACTGTTTCTTTGTTGGTTTGTTTTTTGACGTGCAGATGCTTTAGAGGTCAATGCAGCCCCTCTTGTCTCTTTTCCCGTTTATTGCCTGTGTCTTTTGTGTCATAGCAAAGCTATCATTACCAACATCAAAGTCAAAGCGTTATCTTCATATGTTCCCCTCGTCATTTTATGGTTTCAAGTCTATGTTTGGGTCTTCGTTCCATTTTGAGTTGATTTGTATATATAGTATATGATAAAGGGATAAAGGACCACATGTATAGAAACATCAAATCCTAAGGTGGAGTACAGTAGATATATACCATTTTTCATTCTTATTCCTATCTCAGTAGAGCTGGAAACAAATTTTTGGCTGTAGATGAACTTCTAATCCTCGATATCACTGTGTTCATTTCACCTATAGCATGATAGGGTCATTGTCCTCTTCACAATGGCCCCTGCAGGAGGCTACTCACCCCACGCCTTCATGAGAGTGGTCAAGCCCTTGATGCCTGCAATAAATGACTCTTCACTTGATAGGAATTCATGCCTGCTGCCACAGTGTAGACCCACAGAGAGGAGTAGGACCATCTGCAGGAAAAGAGACATTTGTCCCCTGACCTCACTGACTAAAATCACTGCTGTAATCCCTTCATAGAATAGTAAAAAGTAAATATTTCATAAAGTGAGAAACAGGAAAATGATGCCAGAATCCTCATCATCACCATCCTCTCCAAACCAACACAGACACTAACCATAAAGATTCAAACTAGAGTGAAAGCTAGGAGAGCAAAGGAAGAAAACAGGGACATGGAGACCAATGGGATCCCACACAATCTCCAACAAAATGCACACCTCCTCTCTCTGACGAGGTTCAAGGTTTCTTGTCTCTGAGCCTTCTCTCTGCAGAAATAGAAATCCAGGCTAACTCCTCTCTCCCAACTTGTCTGCACCTGCTCTCCCTCTTTCAGGTCACTCCAGCCATGAGGACCTTCGCCCTCCTCACTGCCATGCTTCTCCTGGTGGCCCTGCACACTCAGGCAGAGGCACGTCAGGCAAGAGCTGATGAAGCTGCCGCCCAGGAGCAGCCTGGAGAAGATGATCAGGGAACGGCTCATTCCTTTACATGGCCTGAAAGCGCTGCTCTTCCGCTTTCAGGTGAGACAGGCCGGCATGCAGAGCTGTAGGGTCTAGAGGGATGGATGGGAGATAGAGTCTGGATTCGAGTCTCAGTGGTCCATGTCATTTAGGTGGCTTCATTTAGCATCGCTGGGCCTTGATTTTCTCATCTATAAATTGAATAGAGAACCAAATAAATCTAACAGGAGTGCGTTGAGGTGTGTGTCTGATGGGGCAGAAGCACAAAAATGAAAGCCAATGAGAATAAGTCTCAAATCCTGTGTGACCAGCACTGCTCTTTGTATTTATTCTTATTGACTAAAGCTGTTCATGCTACCGGCCCTAATGCAGCCAACATCACTCATTAGCTAGCATATGACTTCTCCAGGATTCCCTTTGCCACCCACTGCTGACCTTCTGATCTGCTTACGATGCTCTCTCTCTATCCGCAGAGTCAGCGAAAGGCTTGAGGTGCATTTGCACACGAGGATTCTGCCGTTTGTTATAATGTCACCTTGGGTCCTGCACCTTTCGTGGTTGACTCTGCTGGATCTGCTGCCGCTGAGCTTCCAGAATCAAGAAAAATACGCTCAGAAGTTACTTTGAGAGTTAAAAGAAATTCTTGTTACTCCTGTACCTTCTCCTCAGTTTCCTTTTCTCATTCCAAATAAATAGCTTCTCGCAAGATTTCTGTCTTTACATCTCTTTCACCTTTGATGTGTCTTTGTGTCTCAAGGCACTTGGGATGCACCTTCCAGAATCCTAAAGTTTTAAACAAAAGAACATTCCAAATTCTAGGAATTTCAAGCAGGAGTTTGGGCTTCAGATTCAAATGGAAATGAAGGCCCAAATCACACCATCAACCTCCCCATCCACTGCTCTGTATTTTCACTCTGCCTCATTGTCTCTGGATCCACTCTCAAAGAGCTCCCCTGTGCTGGGCAAACAATCATTGTCAGCTTAAAGTTCATGCAGTCACAAAATCATTTCTACTCAGGAGAAACCAGCATGCTCTGTGCTAAAGAATTGGAGTTTAATCAAATGTGTTCAAGTCACACATTTGCCTTTTAAGACACAGGGTTACAGGAGATTCACTGAAACTCCTTTAAGAGGGAAATGGGTTGTTAGCAAAGGCGGGATTAATGGTACAGAAAGCACAGCAGCCCACACCGCGATGGCCTCATTAAGAGCACCCTCCAGTCACGTCTACTAAGACCTGGATTTCACACCCATAAAGTCGTCTTCACATCCACAAAATGCAAACGCACAAATGCTCCACTGCACTTTGCAACACGCATTCTCTTGTGTTGCCTTAACACCTCTGAGAACCTGATTCTGCCTGGAAAACACAGCTTCAGAGGAGATAAGGGATGAGGGGGGGAAAGCGATTCACCAGGAACACGGCAGCCTTCTTGTTGCTGCAGGATGCTGAGGCAGCTCAGGGTTCCAGGCACCCCACTGAGACACTGCATCGGTGGGGAAGCCCATGCAGAACCCAGGGAGGACAGAGTGGATGCCAACCTCCAGTGCATTTCCCCTAGCTCACCCAGGGTTTAACCTTTCCTGCCTTTGTCTTCAGGGAAGTTGAGACCAACAGCCCTCCCTACTACAACAGTCTGATTCCTATTTCACCAGTCTTCAATAAGGGCCTCCTTCACATTTCTAAAACGTCTTGGTGAATGTTTTTTGTACAATAAATGAAATAGGTTTCTTTTGTTATTTCTTAAGTTGAGAAAATTTGTTCCTATTTCCTCAAGATTTTAGAGAAGCTGAGATTTACACACACAAAATATGTACAAATGCAATTCCTCACCAATACTGTGGAGATGCCCTCTGTTCATCTAGGGCTGTGTGAAAAGGCAGCACAAAACGTAGTGGATTGAAACAGCACGAGCAGGTCTTCACTCACACGTTTGCGATTGGGACGTGGCTCCCTCCACGGGCATCATAGGAGAGGTGCTGCTGGGATCTGAAAACCTCAGGGTCAAGATGCTTGTGCACAGGTAGCAGGGAGTGCTGGACTGGCTCAGTGGGAGCTCTGACAGGCTGAGCGATGAGACCCTGTGATGCATTGAGGCCAGGTCATGCCAGCTCATGAGAGAAAAGATAGGTGTGACACTTTATATCCCACTCAGAGCTAGGAGGATTTGAACCAGAGATTTACAAACACTGCATATCAGAGTTTGTTTTTCCTAAAAAGCTGGTTGCTCTGTGTTCTCTAATTGTCCTTGCAGTTGGGTTCAGCTCCTCTTTTTTTGCAGCGCTTAGACTTCCTCCAAGCATTGTATCTGGGCTTCAAAGGCACCAGCATTCTTAGTATATGTGGGGTGTTGAAAAAAAAAAATCATACACCAAGTGACTTATAAACAACAGAAATACATTTCTCAGTGTTCTCGAGAGTGGGAAGTCCAAGTCAAGGTGTCAACAGATTTGGTGTCTGGTAAAGACCAGCTTCTCGGTTCACAAAGGGCACCTTCTCACTACTTCCTCACCTGAGGAAAGGAATGAAGGAGCTCTCTGTGGCCTCTTCGTCAGGGGCACTGATCCTATTCATGAGGACCCCACCCTCCTGACATCATCATCCCCCAGAAAGTCCCACCTTTTCATGCTATCACCAGGGGAGGGATTTCAACATACGAATTTCAGAGGGACAAAAACATTCAGGCTGCAGCACCATCCAATACAGAGGAAGCGAAAGATAAAAACTTCTCATGACTTTAGCCCAACAAATGGTGTGGTGCTAAGTCAGGTGTGTTCAACTGGTCAAGATGTCACCCGACCTAGATTCAACAGGAGAGAATTTCACCTCCATTCTTATGTGAAAAGAGTCAGGGATTTAGGGCCACCTTTTAAAACAGTTCAAGGAAGTTATTCCTTCATGGTTTATTGTAAAATTGCTGCAGACAACAACACCTGACACATAGAAAACCTGAGCGAGGCAGCTGGGAAAAGCAGATAAATTGCAGGAAGCTTGGATTTCCTGCCTGTCCCAGCTGGATCTGCAGGCCTGGGAGTCTCTGTGTGGCACAGGCTGCACCATGATCCTCCCTGCAGGAGGGTGGACAAACAGATGCAGGGAGGGACAGGACGGTGCACTCTGAGGAGCAGCAATGTGGCCGGTCCTCCTCAGAGCTCATCCCCATGCAAACGCTGTGCCTCATGCTAACATACATGCTGTGTTCCATGACTGCCCTTCTCTACCGGGTCACAACCAGGTCTCAGGGGCCTTCCCAAGGTCCACACACACTATCTGCTGGGGCCACCAGACAGCCTCAGCGTTTGTGGGAATATCCTTGCTGCTCTGGAGGCCTCTCTCCTCTCAGGCCTGCACCTGCACCCTCACCCACAGCTTCCCCAGAATATTTCCTCCAATCCAGTGATGTCAAGGCTTTTATGGAGAGCTCAGACTCACTTCAATGTTTCTTGTATGTGTATGAAAGAAGAGCCTAAGCCATGTCTACTGTCACTGGGTGTTGACACTGGTAGAGAGAATGGGAAAATTGGACTGGGGGTGGGGACTGAGGCTAAACATGGAAGAAAAAGTGTTGCAAAGACTTTAGGCAAAACTCCTGCTTGCTTAAACTCTAGAATTCTGCCAAGGTTCTGGGGCACTCCAAAAGGAAATGTGAAAGGGACTGCAAGAGAAGAATCTCTGTGTTATTCGGGATGAAAGTTTGAAAGCCACTGGACAAGGAACAGGTGCAAACTCAACACAGGCTGGGAAAGGAGTACCATGCACTAGCTGGGAGTGCTCACCACTGCAGCCAAGCCTGGGAGGTGAAGGATATCAGGACACTGGGTTGGGGTGAGGAAGGCAGAACCAGGAGCCACCACTGACTCGGAGCCACTTGCAATGCATAATTCTGTGCTCCCTGAACTCCTGAAATCGCTCCGGGTGCTGCTGGTACGGCTGCTGCTGAACCAGACACACAGGAGCTGTCAGGTTGTGCAACAGCAGCAGTCAACGGAACGCCCAGAACCCATATCGCTTCTTCTGTGACCACTTGGGAAGGCCACCAACACTGGGATGGCCACTACCTCAGACAACAGCGTCCCTGCCCAAGAGACCATCCAGGGAGACATCAGCTTCACTGGAACCAGACACGTCAATGAATCTCATTATTTTTCAACTTTCATTTTAGATTCCTGGGTCCATGTTCAGGTTTGCTATATGCAGGGTGGATCTATAGGGCAATGTTGAGGGTTTGGGTACAATTTATCCAATCACCCAGATAGAAAGCGTACTACACAATAGACAGGCCTGCAACATTTGCCCTCCTCCCTCCCTGTTCCCTCTCCCAGTCCCTGCTGCCTATCCTTCCCACGTTTATGTCCATGAGTCCATGAGTACCCGCTGTGTTGTTCCCACTTATAAGTGAGATCATACGATATCTGGTTTCCTGCTCCTGTGTTAATTCGCTAAGGATAGTGGCTTCCAGCTGCATCCATCTTTCTGCAAACAACATAATTTCATTCTCTCTTATGACTGCAGCATTCCATGATGTATATGTGCCACATTTTCTTCATCCATTCCACCACGGATGGGCATGTAGGTTGATTCCATGTCTTTGTTATCGTGAATGATGCTCACATGAACATACGAGTGCATGTGTCTTTTAGGCAGAATGATTTGTTTTCCTTTGGATATATACCCAGTAGTGGGATTGTTCAGTGGAATGAGAGTTCTCTGTTAAGTTATTTGGCAAATTTCTAAACTGCTTGCCACTGTGCCTGAAATCCTTATCACTCCCCCAATAGTGTATAAGCCTTCTCTTCTCTATGCACTCCTGCCAATATCTGTTATTTTTTTGAATTTTAATTACAGCCATTCTGACTAGTGTGAGTTAGTATCTCTTTGAGATTTTAAATTGCATTTCTCTAATGATCAGTAATGTAAAGCATATTTTCCCATGTTTTTTGGCCTTTTGTAGTCTTTTTTTGAGCCATATTTGTTCATGCCCAGGCACACATTGTAAAGGGGTTATTTCTTTTTTGCTTACTTATCTCTTTAAGTCCCTTGTAGAGGAAAATCACTTCGACCATGAAGTCACCACCAAACAGCCTCTCGTTACTGCTGCAGGTACGGATCTCGCTATCCCCAAGACACGCCACTGACTCATGTCCAATAACCAAACCCTTGCCTTTCAGCTTCCTTTACCTTGTGCTTTGCTGGGTACCCCAAGGATGACATCATTGAATGGAATTTTGCTGAGATCACCATTTGCCTTCAGTGTAATCCCATTACTTTATGGTGCAAGGAACTTATAGAGTCTCAGTCAAATTTTAAGGCTGCCCTAGAAGCTATGCAAAAACTATGAACTTGGGGGACCTGTGTGTAACAACCCACGCCCAAATCTAACCAACTCTCCAGTGATAACCCTCACGCAGTGCTGGGGCAACATCTATGGACTGGAGTGTGTTCTGTGTGGAGGAAGCAGGTCCAGGTTTCACTTCTAGAGGACATGAGGCATTACCAGAACCCAGAGATCTTCCTCACGTGCATACACATCACTTCATATTTTGCCCCTATAACCTTGTCATTAGGCCCCTACAGGCATCTGCTAATGCCCTAGAACCTAAAACCTTCACCTGGGCCTCAGTTTCCCCAAACAGCCCAACTTTCTTTTTCTGCTGGGATGAGACTGTTGCTCACTTCCTCCAATGCTGAAGTTCCTGGGGCTGCCACACATCAGGAACTCACTGCTTCCTCAAGAGACAGCTGACCCCACTGCTCTGCCACAGCGACCACCCCTCGCAAGGCTTGAGACACCTCTTCCTTCATTAAGATTGAGGGAGATGCTTCAGCTGTCAGTCCACTGCCCCCAGTCCACCACAGCCCAACACCTGCTTCCTTCACACAGAGCTTCAGGGGAGGTCATGAGTGCCCAGCCTGCTGGACCGGTGCTGTGCACGACCCTCCCATGGTGGCAGGGGCTTCCCGGCCTGCACACTGGGTTCAGCAACCTCACCTTAGGTATTTATTCCCTCAGGAGTGACTGCATTCTTTTCTCATTTTCAGAAACATTATTCCACCTACCTCACTATGAGAAAGAGACTGAGGGTAATGAGTGGTATATTTAAAACGTAAATGAGTCGCCTGAGGACTTCTCAAACAACACAGGAGGGACCAGAGGAGCTGAAGCCCGCATATCTCAAGCACTCAGTGATCGTCCCACTCATGCTGTGTGTATGGAAACTCATAAGTCTGCCCAGAATTGGCTACGGAACAAAGTATTTGAGCACACAGCACCAGGTGATGCAAGCTAACACCCATCTCACTGCCACCTTGGCCGCCTCCCTGAGAGAATTCCAAGAGACATTAGGTCTCAAGCAGCAAACTCAGGAGTCCTTGGACCCAATGATCCTAGACACTCGTTTAGCCTTAAACTGTCCATTGCCCAGGCAATGAGGCAATTGTCCTCTCCAGGGAACCACATGCTGCGTGCACATCCTTAATGAACCCAGCAAAACCTCCCCTGCCAGGAAACACAAGCCGAGGTGGGATTCAGTCTCAACCAGATGTTCTGCAATATCCTAGCCCAGCCATGGGCTTTGATGTGTTATTATGGTGAAAGCACAGGTACTCGGGAGGCTGGTTCAGGCAAGATTCCTAATCCTCTCCTGTGCATGGGTGTCAATTAGGTCAGGTCCTTGTCTCACTAACAGAGTTACCCTGTGACATGCAGGCCAGGCTCTCTTGGGGGCTTTAAATTATCCCTTGATGCAGCGAGCTCAGCCTCAGCCACCAGCACAGGCATCTCGGGGTCTATTGTCTTAGGAGTCATGGAGAATCCATCGTTGGTTGCTACCTGGGCCTGGCCAGGGCTAAACTGACCAAGGAAGATGTGGGGAGCCTCCCTGGACTCCTGTGTGAACCCCAGCTTCCCACCAAATTTCTCAACTGTCCTTGCCAAAAGAGTTATTTAATGTACCCAACGGAAAGTAACCCAGGATATTAGGACACCTGATCCCAAATGACACTTAAATAGGGAAGTCCTCTCCTGTTTGTGCACAACTGCCCTTGCTACAGGAGAACTGGGACAGAGGACTGCTGTCTGCCCTCTCTGGTCACTCTGCGTAGCACGAGGATCTGTAAGTAACAGAAACCTTAAACTTTCCCATTGAGGTTTCAACATTGAAGCTGTGTCCCCAGTCTGACCTGTGACTCCTGGGCCACCCCAGAGGGACCTAGTGGGTGAATCCCCTGCTGTGCTTCACTGGCTACCAGCTCAATTAATAGAGAAACTCAAGGAATTTCTGTCTAAATACACGTGTCCTACTTGACACGTCCAATAGAGATAACAGTAGCTCCTTAAAACATTCTTTGATGTGGAGAGAAGCCGATCCTGCTCCTCGGCCTATTTTTCAACCAGGTTATCTGTTATTTGCTATTGAGTTGTTTGACTTCCTTATGTATTTGGATGTTTACCCTTTCTAGCACTTAGGGTTTGCAATCATTGTCTTTCATTTTCTGGGTTGCTTTTTCACTCAGTTGTTTGTTCGTTGTTTTGTTTTTTGACGTGCAGATGCTTTAGAGGTCAGTACAGCTCCACTTGACTATTTTCCCTTTTATTGCCTGTGTCTTTGGTGTCATAGCAAAGATATCATTACCAACATCAATGTCAAAGTGTTATCTTCATATGTTCTCTCATTATTTTATGGTTTCAGGTCTATGTTTGGGTCTTCGATCTATTTTGAGTTGATTTGTGTACATAGTATACAATAAAGGGTCACATGTATACAAATGTCGAATCCTAAGGTGGTATACAGTAGATATAAACCATTTTTAATTTTTATTCATATCTCAATGGAGCTGGAAAAATAAAGTTTTGGCTATAGACGAAACTTTTACCTCAATATCACTGTGTTCATTTCACCTATCGCATGGTAGGGTCATTGTCCTCTTCACATTGGCCCCTACAGGTGGCTACTCACCCCACGCCTTCATGAGAGTGGTCATGCCCTTGATGCCTGCAATAAATGACTCTTCACTTGATAGGAATTCATGCCTGCTGCCACAGTGTAGACCTATAGAGAGTAGTGGGACTATCTGAAGGAAAGGAGATATTTGTATCCTGAACTTATTGAACAAAGCACTGCTGTTATCCTTTGGTAGAACAGTAAAAAGTAAATATGTAATGAGGTGAGAAACAGGAGAGAGATGTCAGGATCCTCATCATCACCATCCTCTCCACCCAGCACAGACACTAAACATAGAGATTCAAACTAGAGTGAAAGCTGGGAGAGCAAAGGAAGAAAACACGGACATTGACACCAATGGGATCCCACACAGTCTCCAATGAAATGCACACCTCCTCTGAGAAGGATCAAGATTTCCTGTCTCTGAGCCTCCTCTCTGCAGACATAGAAATCCAGGCTAACTCCTCTCTCCCGACTTGTCCGCTCCTGCTCTCCGTCCTCCAGGTCACTTCAGCCATGAGGACCTTCGCCCTCCTCACTGCCATGCTTCTCCTGGTGGCCCTGCACGCGCAGGCAGAGCCACGTCAGGCAAGAGCTGATGAAGTTGCCGCCCAGGAGCAGCCTGGAGCAGATGATCAAGGAATGGCTCATTCCTTTACACGGAATGAAAGTGCCACTTTTCTGCTTTCAGGTGAGACAGGCCGGCATGCAGAGCACAGGGTCTAGAGGGATGGATGGGAGACAGAGTCGGGAATCGAGACTCAATGGTCCATGTCACTTAGGTGGCTTCATTTAGCATCACTGGGCCTTGGTTTTCTCATCTATAAATTGAATAGAGAACCAAATAAATCTAACAGGTCTTCTGTCTTTAAAGACTTGAGGCAGCTCTGTCTAGAGAGTAACCATTCTTTTATTCCTTTACTTCCTTAATAATCCTTTCACTTTAGAAAGTTAATAAAATTAAAAAATAAAACTTGAAATGAAGATATGTCTGGGAAATTCAGCAGGTTTAAAATATGAAGAGACAGTCTGACTAGTTCTTTCTGGATTCATATAAGTAGACTTCATTACAAGGAGAATATTTTACTGTATCTATAGAATACTTTTTGAAAAGCAGAGCCAAGCCTAAGAGTGTGTTCAGGTGTGGGTGTGATGGGGCAGAAGCACAAAAATTACAGCAAATGAAAATGAGTCTCAAATCCTGCGTGACCAGCACTGCTCTGTGTATTTATTCTTATTGACTGAGGTTGTTCATGCTACCAGCCCTAATGCAGCCAACATCACTCCTCAGCTAGCACGTAACTTCTCCAAGATTCCCTTTACCACCCACTGCAGACCTTCTGATCCATTTATGATGCTCTCTTTGCGTCCCCAGAGTCAGAGAGAGGCTTGAGGTGCATTTGCGTACTAGGAATTTGCCGTCTGTTATAACGGCGTTTGCGGTCCTGTGACTTTCGTGGTTGAATTTATCGGATCTGTTGCCGCTGAGCTTGCAGAATCAAGAGAAACAAGCTCAGAAGTTACTTTGAGAGTTAAAAGAAATTCTTGTTACTCCTGTACCTTCTCCTCAGTTTCCTTTTCTCATCCCAAATAAATACCTTCCCGCAAGATTTCTGTCTTTACATCTCTTTCACCTTTGATGTGTCTTTGTGTCTCAAGTCACTTGGGATGCACCTACCAGAATCCTAGCATTTTAAACAAAACAAAATTCCAAATTCTAGGAATTTCAAGCAGGAGTTGGGGCTTCAGACTCAAATGGAAATGAAGGCCCAAATCACACCACCAACCTCCCACCCACTGCTCTGTATTTTCACTCTGCCTCATTGTCTCTGGATCCACTCTCAAAGAGCTCCCCTGTGCTGGGCAAACAATCATTGTCAGCTTAAAGTTCATGCAGTCACAAAATCATTCCTTCTCAGGAGAAACCAGCATGCTCTGTGCTAAAGAATTGGAATTTTATTGAACGTGTCTAGGTCACACATTTGCCTTTTAAGGCACAGGGCTACAGGAGATCCACTGAAACAACTTTAAGAGGGAAATGGGTTGTCAGCAAAGGCGGGATTAATGGTACAGAAAGCGCAGCAGCTCACACCGCGATGGCCTCATTAAGAGCACCCTCCAGTCACGTCTACTAAGACCTGGATTTCACACCCATAAAGTCGTCTTCACACCCAGAAAATGCAAACGCACAAATGCTCCACTGCACTTTGCAACACACATTCTCTTGTGTTGCCTTAACACCTCTGAGAACCTGATTCTGCCTGGAAAACACAGCTTCAGAGGAGATAAGGGATGAGGGGGGGAAAGCGATTCACCAGGGACACAGCAGGCTTCTTGTTGCTGCAGGGTGCTGAGGCAGTTCAGGGTTCCAGGCACCCCACTGAGACACTGCATCGGTGGGGAAGCCCATGCAGAACACAGGGAGGACAGAGTGGGTGCCAACCTCCAGTGCATTTCCCCTAGCTCACCCAGGGTTTAACCTTTCCTGCCTTTGTCTTCAGGGAAGTTGATGCCAACGGCCCTCCCTACTACAACAGTCTGATTCCTATTTCACCAGTCTTCAATAAGCGCCTCCTTCACATTTCTAAAACATCTTGGTGAATTATTTTTGTACAACAAATGAAATAGATTTCTTTTGTTATTTCTTGTTATTTCTTTTCTGATTTTCCTAAACTCGACTTACAAGCAAATCCAGGAAGGAAAAGAGATCTGAAAAGTACTCATCCTATTTCAGGATATCTGAATTTTTCCTTTTGCACTAAGAAACACCAACTCATGGAGAAACGCTAAGGAAAGAGCTCACCCCTAACATTTCCTCTCAGTCAGCACTCCCACCTCTCAGTGCTTGTATCCTCCCTGGCTGACAGTGGCCCCACCTTTGTTCCAGCCCTCCACCCCGTGGTCGGCTGGCCACCGACCCTGGAATTCCTCCATCTGCTCCAATCTCAAGTAATGAAGGTCCCAGTCGCTGACTCCACCGGCTCTCCTCCCAGCCTCCTCCATAGGCCGTCCCTCTTCCGCTGCTGATCAGAAGCAATAAGGCGCCGTTCTCCCCAGCTAGAAATGTGCATGGGAGATGCACGCTGGGAGTCTGTTCCGCCATGGGCTGGGCACCCGGGACACGCTGCCATCCTGCCGCTCATTTCGCTCTTCGTATGCACCTGTACCATCTTTAACTCAGTTCTCTGAGCTAGGTAATGTTTATATCATTTTCAGGCCCCCATATTAGTTGAATTTTTGCAAATTCAAATTTAAGAAAACCACAACAAGCTGAGTTAATATTTCACTGCCCCACTCGAAAATTAAGAAAAGAATTTCTGGCTTCATAAAGTCCCTGATTGAAGGACTCAAAGCATAAGTGAACCTTGTTGTCTTTACGCTGTTATTCCGCATTTTTCTCTTTGATCTTAACTCGGGTTCTTTCCGCCAGGTTGAGCAGCCATGGTGAATTGTGGTGGTATCTCCCCATGGGCCTCCGTTGGGCTCATCTCGGGAGAAAACCCCTACTTCTCTCTCGCATGTTTCGCCAACTCCCGAGTGCCGATGGCCCTCCCCTCTCCGTCTGTCACTGAGGGGAGAGGTTGAGACGCACCGTGGGATTCCCACACTAACCCCTGCTCCACACAGGAAAATTCACAGCTAAGATGGGAGAGGGAGGTTTCCTCAGTCACTGCCACTCAGAGTTTCACACATTCATGCCCGCACCCACGATGGGCTCTGTGTGACACTTTGAGAAAAAATTGAGAAAATTTGTTCCTATTTCATCAATATGTTAGAGAAGTTGAGATTTACACACACAATATGTACAAATGCAATTCCTCACCAATACTGTGGAGATGCCCTCTGTTCATCTAGGGCTGTGTGAAAAGACAGCACAAAAGTTAATGGATTGAAACAGCACGAGCAGGTCTTCACTCACACGTTTGCGATTGGGACGTAGCTCCCTCCACGGGCATCATAGGAGAGGTGCTGCTGGGATCTGAAAACCTCACAGCCAAGATGCTTGTGCACAGGAAGAGGGAGTGCTGGGCTGGCTCAGTGGGAGCTCTGACAGGCTGAGGGAAGACACCCTGTGATGCACTGAGGCCAGGTCATGCCAGCTCATGACACAGAAGATAGGTGTGACACCTTTTATCCCACTCAGAGCTAGGAGGATTTGAACCAGAGAGATTTACAAACACTGCATATCAGAGTTTTCCTTTTCCTAGAAAGCTAGTTGCTCTGGGTTCTCTAGCTCGTCCTTGAAACTGGGCTCAGTTCCTCTCCTTTTGCAATGCTTAGACTTCCTTCAAGCATGGTATCTGGGCGTCAAAGGCACCAGCAATCTTAGTATATGTGGGGAGCTGGGAAAAAAATACTGCACACCAGATAACTTATAAACAACAGAAATATATTTCTCAGTGTTCTTGAGGCTGAGAAGTCCAAATCAAGGTGCCAACAGATTTCTTTCTGGTGAGGACCTGCATTTTGGTTCATAGACGGCACCTTCTCACTGCTTCCTCACCTGAGGAAAGGAATGATGGAGCTCTCTGTGGACTCTCCTCAGGGGCATTAATCCTATTCATGAAGACTCCACCCTCCTGACCTCATCATCCCCCAGAAAGCTCACCTTTTCATGCTATCACCTGGGGTAGGGATTTTAACATATGAATTTCAGAGGAATAAAAACATTCAGGCTGCAGCACCATCCAATACAGAGGAAATGAAAGATAAAAACTTCTTATGACTTGAGCCCAGCAAATGGCACGGTACAAAGTCGGGTGTGTTGTACTGGTCAAGATGTCACCCAAGCTAGATTCAACAGGAGAGAATTTCACCTCCATTCTTATGTGAAAAGAGTCAGGGATTTAGGGCCACTTTTTAAAACAGTTCAAGGAAGTTATTCCTTCATGGTTTATTGTAAAATTGCTGCAGACGACAACACCAGATACATAGACAACCTGTTAGAGGCAGCTGGAAAAGTTGGACAAACTGCAGGAAACTTGGAGTTCCTGCATGTCCCAGCTGGATCTGCAGGCCCGGGAGTCTCTGTGTAGCACTGGCAGCACCAGGACCCTCCCTGCAGGATGGTGGACAAAGAACTGAGGGCAGGGACAGGGAGGTGCACTGTGAGGAGCTGGAAAGTCACGGTCCTCCTCAGATCTCACCCCAATGCAACCCCGCCCTGACCCACACTAACACACACACTGTGTTCCACGACTGCCCTTCCCCACTGGGTCCAAACCATGTCTCAGGAGCCTGCACAAGGTCCACACACACTGTGTCTGCTGGGCCACCGGACAGCCTCAGCGTGTGTGGGAATATCCTTGCTGCTCCTGGAGGCCTCTCTCCTCTCACGCCCACACCTGCACCCCCAGCAACAGCTTCTCCAGAATATTTGCTCCAACCTGATGACGACAAGGCTCTTATGGAGAGTTCAGACTCACTTCAATACTCCTTGGAAATTCAAATGTGTGTGTATGAAAGAGCAGCTTAAGCCATGTCTACTGTCACTGGGTGTTGACACTGGTGGAAAGAATGGGAAAATCGGGCTGGGGGTGGGGACTATTCACAAACATGGAAGAGAAAGTGTTGCAAAGGTTTTTAGACAAAACACCTGTTGGTTGAAACTCCAGTGTTCTGCTTAGGTTCTAGGGCAGTCCAAAAAGAAATGTGAAGGGGACTGCAAGAGAAGAATCTCTGTGTAATTTGGGATGAAAGTTTGAAAGCCACTGGACAAGAAACAGGTGCAGCCTCAACACAGGCTGGGAACCCCGTGGGTCCCGGGAATGGAGTGCCATGCACTAGCCTGGAGTACCCACCGCTGCAGCCAAGCCTGGGAGGTGAAGGATATCAGGACACTGGGTTAGGGGTGAAGAAGGCAGAACCAGGAGCCACCACTGACTCGAAGCCACTTGCAATGCATTCTGTGCTCCCTGAACTCCTGAAATCACTCCGGGTGCTGCTGGTACGGCTGCTGCTGAACCAGACACACAGGAGCTGTCAGACTGTGCAACAGCAGCAGTAAACGGAACGCCCAGAACCACATCACTTCTTGTGTGTCCATCTGGGAAGACCACCACCACCGGGATGGCCACTACCTCAGACAACAGCACCCCTGCCCAAGAGATCACCCGGAGAGGCATCTGCTTCATAGGAACAAGACACATCAAGGAATTTCATTATTTTTCAACTTTTATTTTAGATTCCTGCATCCATGTTCAGGTTTGTCATATGTAGGGTGGATCTATAGGACAATGTTGACAGTTTGGGTACAATTTACCCTGTCATCCAGATAGAGAGCATACTACACAGTAGGCAGGACTACAACATTTGACCCCTCCCTCCCTGGTCCCTCTCCCAGTTCCTGCTGCCTATTCTTCCCACCTTTATGTTCACGAGTCCATGAGTACCCACTGTGTGGCTCCCACTTATAAGTGAGATTATGCGATATTTGGTTTCCTGTTCCTGTGTTAAATCGCTAAGAATAATGGCTTCCAGCTGCATCCATCTTGCTGCAAATGACACAATTTCATTCCTTTTATGACCGCAGCATCCCATGATGTATATGTACCACATTTTCTTCATCCAATCCACCACTGATGGACATCTAAGTTGATTCCATGTCTTTGTTATCGTGAGTGATGCTGCCACGAACATACGAGTGCAGGTGTCTTTTAGGCAGAATGATTTGTTTTCTTTGGATATATACCCAGTAGTGGGATTGTTTGGTGGAATGCAAGTTCTGTGTTAAGTTATTTGGCAAATCTCTAAACTGCTTTCCATTGTGTCTGAACTCATTAACAATCCCCCAATAGTGTATAAGCATTCTCTTCTCTATGCAGTCCTGCCAATATCTGTTATTTTTGGACTTTTTAATAACAGCCCTTCCGACTAGTGTGAGGTAATATCTCTTTGAGGTTTTAATTTGTATTTCTCTAATAATAATCAGTAATATAAAGGATATTTTCATATGTTTGTTAGACTCTTGTCCGTCTTTTTTTGAGAAGTATCTGTTCATGCCCTGGTACACATTTTAAAGGGGTTATTTCCTTTTTGCTTACTTATTTGTTTAAATCCCTTGTAGAAGAAAATTACTTTGACCACAAGGTCACCACCAAACAGCCTCTCCTTACTGCTACAGGTACGGACCTCACCAACTCCAGGACACGGCGCTGGCTCACATCCATTACCCAAAACCTTGCCTTACTGTTTCCCTGACCTCATGCTTTGCTGATTACCCCCAAAATGACCTCATTAGAGTGGGATTCTGCTGAGATCACCATTTGCTTGCAGTATAATCCCATTACTTTATGGTGCAACGAACCCATAGAGCCTCAGTCAGATTGGAAGGCTGGTCTAGAAGCTATGCAAAAACTGTGGACTCAGGAGACCTGTTGTAATAATCCCATGCCCAAATCTAACCCGCTCTCCAGTGATAACCCTCATGCAGTGCTGGGGAAATGCCTATGGACTGGAGTGTGTTCTGTGCACAGGAAGCAGGTCCAGGTTTCACTTCTACAGAACACGGGGCATTACCAGAACCCAGAGTTCTTCCTCCAGGGCATACACACCCCTTCATATTTTGCCCCTATCACCTCATCCTTGGGCGCCTCCAGGCACCTACTAATGCCCCAGAAACTAAAACCATCACCAGGGTCTCAGTCTCCCTAAGCAGCCCAAATTTTTTCATATGCTGGGATGAGACTATTGCTCACTTCCTCCAATGCTAAAGTTCCCGGGCCTGCCACACATTAGGAACTCACTGCTTCCTCAAAGAGACAGCCAACCCCACTGCTCTGCCACAGTGACCACCCCTCGCAAGGCTTCAGATGCCTCCTCCTTCCTTAAGGTTGAGAGAGATGCTTCACGTCTCACTCCACTGCCAACAATCCTTCATAGGACTGTGCCTGCCCAATGCCTGCTGCCTTCAGGCAGAGCTGCAGGGGAGGCCCTGAGCACCCAGCCTGCTGGACCAGCGCTGTACACAACCCTCCCATGGCGGCAGGGGCTGCCCGGCCTGCACAATGGATTCAGCAACTTCACCATAGGTATTTATTGCCTCTGGAGTGACTGTATTCTTTTCTCACTTCCAGAAACCTTATCCCATCTACCTCACTAGAAGGAGGAGGAGGGTGGAGAGAGGTACATTTTAAAATGTGCATGAGTCTCCCTAGGACTTCTCCTCAAATAACACATGAGGGACCACAGGAGCTCGATCCTGCATATCTCAAGTGCCTAGTGATCATCCCCCTCACGCTGTGTGTATGGAGACTCTTAGGCCTGCTCAGAATTGACTTAAGAGCAAGGTATTTGAGAACACCCATCTCGCTGTCACCTTGGCTGCCTCCCTGAGAGACTTCCAAGAGACATTAGGTCTCAAGCAGCAAACTCGGGAGTCCTTGGACCCAATGATCCTAGACACTAACTTAGCCTTAAACTGTCCATTGCCCAAGCAATGAGACAATTGTCCGCTCCAGGGAGCCACATGCTGTGTGCACATCCTTAACAAACCCAACAGAACCTGCTCTGCCTGGAAACACAGCCGAGGTAGTATTCAGTCTCCCCCATGTGTTCTGTAACATCCCAGCCCAGTCAGTCAGCTTTGATGTGTTGTTATGGTGAGAGCTCAGGTACTGGGGAGGCTGGTTCAGGGAAGGTTCCTCATCCTCTCCTGTGCATGGCGATCACGTCCTTGCTTCCCTAACAGAGTGTATCCTGTGAGATGCAGGCCAGTCTCTCCTGGGGGCTTTAAATATTCCCCTGTTGCAGCTTAGCTCAGCCTCAGCCACCAGCACAGGCACCTCGGAGTCCATTGTCTTAGGAGTCATGGAGAATCCATCATTGGTTGCTGCCTGGTCCTGGCCAGGGCTGACCAAGGCAGATGAGGGGACCCTTCCTGGACTCCTGTCTGAACCCCAGCGTCCCACCAAATTTCTCAACTGCCCTTGCCACCAGAGTTATTTAATATACCCAATGGAAAGTAACCCAGGATATTAGGACACCTGATCCCAAATGACGCTTAAATAGGGAAGTCTTCTCCTGTTTGTGCACAGCTGCTCTAGCTACAGGAGTTTGAGTGGGACAGAGAGATTACAGGCTTCAAAGAAAGAGACAGCATTTCAAGCGGATTATTCACCATTCTTCACTAAAGCATCTCATGGTCCAGACACTTCTGTGACCACCAACACCAATCACAAATGCCCAGACCCCAGGAGGAGGGAGCAGGTGTTAACCACGTCCAATTCATGCAGATTCTGAGCAGGTCTCGGCCCTGGACTGAGGCTCTGCCTGTCTGAAGATGCAGCTCAGGGATCCAGGCACCCCACTGAGATGCTGCATGGCTGGGGAGCCCAACACAGATCTTCGGGACTATAGATGAATCTACGTCTGACAGAGAAATGGTTCCAGCTCTACCTCTCCTTTAGACAGCGAAGGACACAAATTAAGATTGAGAATGCAATCGCCAGGCAACCTTCCTTGGGTACCTATAACGGCCACTGACTTGAAGTCACGTGGTGCTTGCTGTAACTCTGCATATTGCTCCTAACTGTCCACTGGGCTGGGCTGACTCCCTCACATGGCTTTTGCACTTTACCCAGAAGTTCACCTTTCTTGCACCCCAGATCCTGGGGTGTCTGCTAAAACTTCCCTTTGTCACTGAGGGCTTTGCTGATTTCTCAATTTTAAATTGCAACTAGTTCCCCCTGGAAACCTCAATCCCCTTCTTCTCTTATTTTAAACTGCAGAATTTCACACCATCTTACATTCTGTACATTTTACCTGCTTTCTGTAACATTTGTGTCCCTACTGTAGAAGGTGAGCTGCATGTTTTACTCATCATCAGATAATAGTGCATAGACAACTCCCTAATAAAGAGTAGACAATCAACAAATTCACTATGGTCACATTAATTATTCATATCTAACATCACATATTATTACAAAATTACATTGTCATTACAAAACTTCATAGAACAAACCTGACACCTATGGGGATAAAGCACCCGTGTGCCTAGTCCATGTGACAGCCTTGCTTTAAAAATCAATAAAAATCATTTAACTAACAGGAGAATATCATGGGTAAAATACGGCTTTGTGAAGCATTACTACTTTCTAATGAAGAAACTAGCCATTTTGGCTGTAGTGGCAAGAAAAGAGTTTATGATATATTTTTAACTGGAACATACAAGATATTGAAAATTCAATACTTTAAAAGAAGAGGTAGAGCAGTATTCCAGGTAAAGAAAATGGCACTGGGACAAGAAATACGCAGGGTCAGGTCGACCGCCACTGAATTTAGAGGAATTGCTGTTGCAACAGGGAAGAGTGGAGCAGAATTCAGGCCAATGTGCGGAGAAGCATCCATCAATCCAAGGGAAGGGGGCAGACGAGGACGGAGCATCCCGTCCTCTACTGGGAGCACCACATGTGGCTTCTGCTACTGCAGTCCAGGGTGGGCAATAACAGTGGCAAACTCTAGGACAGAGAATGCAGGGAGAAGTGTGAGAGTCTCCAAACAACCAGGGTAATTTTCTCAACCTCAAATAAGAGCCCGAAATGATTATTGAAAACACAGACTCTGTATGTACACTGAAGACCTACTAGGCATTTTAAAGAACTCACTCATGTGATTGAACCATAAAGAATAAGTCAGAGGTGGGCCGTGTTTTCAAAATGTGATTATCCCAAGACATAGCATCCCTGCCTCATTGTAGGGCTTCCATTGTGAGGTTCTGAGTCCCTGCAGGGCATGGAAGCACAGAGAAAAGGGTGCTTGGCAGTTTCATTTCCACTCGCCGTCTTCTGTTCTTAAGCCTCATCCTCAAGAGGTGAAGCTGTGTCTAGAACATCTTCAGGAAGCTTCTCATTCACAATTTCCAGTCCACACTCACTTGCCACTCCCCATGTTTACAACCTCCCCTTCAGTGAGCACAGTCTACACAGTATTCTACTGAACGTCTTCATACGTTTCCTCTCCACACTTGGAACCTGCTCTCTCCCCTCTCTCCTTGCCCCAATCCTGTCCTCCTTCAGGGAGGACATGAAGCCTCTATTGTTCCAAAGGGTCACTTGACTTTAATTAAGTACTTACTGGGGACAACCTTTTTGACAGCAAGAACAGGTGGGAGACAATTTTTCCATGGGTGGGGGATGGAGGGATGGTTTGGGGATGAAACTATTCCACCTCACATCATCAGGCATTAGATTCTGATAAGGAGCACACAGCATAGATCCCTTGAGTGCACAGTTCACAGTAGGGTCCACATTCCTTTGAGAATCAAATGCCACTGCTAATCTGACAGGAGGTGGAGCTCAGGCAGTAATGTTCACTCACCTCCTGCTGTGTGCCCTGGTTCCTAACGGGCCATGGACGGGTACTGGTCCTCAGCCCAGGGGTTGGGGACCCATGCCATAAGCAGATGAAGGGATTTGGAAAAAGGGGCCTGTGATTCCAGCCTAGCTTTGACGATGCTGGACATTTATCCTTGGAGGCAATACTTTAATCCTATGGACCAAACTATGGCATTCTGTAAAATGAGAACATTAATGTGTTCTTCCCATTTATGATAGGTTGGAGGCAGCATTGTATGACATCACAGAAGTGTTATTAATTGGATAACGCCTATAGACCAGACAGTATTCTCAAAACACACAAAGATTTACTGTACTAATATTAGCTAATATGAATTGATTACTAAGAAATATTCATCCATTATAATAACTAATAGTCACATTAATCCTATTAACTCCCATTTACCATTAAATATTTTTTTCAGAAATATACATTAAGGAGAAAACAAACATTAGACAGATTATTTACCTTAATTAAAGTCAAAAACGATTGAGCGACAAGGCTGATGCCAAATTCCAGATACTTCATTCATGTCCCATACTCTCTATTCCTCTGAATTCTGCAGTGCTGGCTTCTGTAAGTTGCTGGGTTATTTGTTTTCTGAGCCTAGAACCTGACAGCAGCTGATGCTCAAGGGATACTTGCTGACTGAGAGTCTTACATGAGCATCACAGGCTCTCCTTGGCACATGCCTTTTTAAAGCCCTTCCTTTGGGATTTCATGTGAAGCACGTGGGATCTGATCTTTTGGTCCACATCCTTTAAGTAGCTGAAGTCAAGTTTGTTACCAGACACCACCAATCAGGATTCCCATTCATCATCATTACTGAGTAAAAGAGACTTACTGTTCTCAGAAAACGGTGGCTGAGAGTACCGTTGACCTCTCCACAGACTGGAGATAATGATACGGCCATCAGCATGCACCCATTGGAGTCTACAGGTGCACAAAATTGTAGCAAGAAGAGGTCCCCAAAACTGCGATTCATCTTGAGGTCCAGCCCTTCCTGCGCAGAAGCAGGATCTGAATGTCTCTGAGGAGGGAAGAGACATGGGTTCCCTGTGTGTACAAATCATTTGGGTGCAAGATTGGAGGTAAGGGCCTTCAGAAATGGAATTGTGTTTACACTGAAATGTGTGTACTTTGGGCAAGACTGAGGCACAGCACAATGGGACAGAAGAGGTGAAAGAGACCACATAGAGCACCTTTGTTGCCTCAACGTTGCTTTGATGTTTCTCTGATCTAGCAGTTACATCTATGGCCATGTTTCCTACCTACTTGATAGGCCTCTGTATGTGCCATTCATACGTCCAATTGGCATGGATCCTGATAGCCCTCCCTGGGACAGCACAGCCTCTTCAGGGAGGGTGGCAGCAGATGGAAAGGCAACCCTGACTCATAACATGAGCGAGCATATGCAAGACTGAATTTTACAAGGTTAAGGGGGAAAGACACAAGACTCAGAAATCAACAAAGAAATTTTAAATCTACATAAAAATAACTACACATCAAAAGAACCCTATAGAGAAAGACAAATTCTAAAATATTTCTAATACATATGACAAAGAGTTAATTTCAAACCATATAAAGAGATGCTACCAGTCAATAAAAATAAATAGGCCAAGAAGGTTTAAAAAAAAAAAGCACTTCAGGGAAAATAAATGCAAGTGCTTCTCGAGCATTAAATCACCTTGACCCTAATTTACACGAGAAATGCAAACCAAGACTCCACTGTGATGTCAAATTTTGCTTATCACATTGGAAAAGATTTAAAAAGCTCTGTAACGCATGTACTGGCTGCTTTCAACCACGAAGACGAGGAAACCCAAATGAACAGTGGATTTCAAAGGTAAGATCATGTTTCTCCTAAGTCATGACACAACTAGATGTGGGCAAACAGGAGTAGGTGCAATATCTCAACCATGGC
The DNA here is from genome assembly GCF_001698545.2 of Rhinopithecus bieti. Lineage (NCBI taxonomy): Eukaryota > Metazoa > Chordata > Mammalia > Primates > Cercopithecidae > Rhinopithecus > Rhinopithecus bieti. The sequence continues at coordinate 38,996 of NW_016816078.1, forward strand.
CTCAAGAACCAAGGAGTCTTGTACCTTTCTGCTCCTCCATCCATATGGAGGAATTGTCTTCTTCGTGGTAAAAAGACAGCTGTTTCTGCAAGTCCAAGTGCTTCCACAATCCAAGAAGAAAAAAGGAAGACCACATAAAACAGTAATGGGAAAATATAACACAAAATCAGAAATTTATTTCATTATTTTAAAGACTACCCCTATTAGGGATTATCTTTTATTGGTCAGAACAGAGCTTACTGGTCACTGAGCTGCAAGAGAGTCTAAGACATCAAGTATTCCTAGAGGAACATATTGCTGCCTTAAACATAGGTAGGAAGAAAGGGCAATGACAACTGATAAACATTAGGTTGGTGCAAAAGTAATTGCAGTTTTGGACCATGAATTTCAAATCATTATAACTAGGCTCCAACACATCTTTGTTAATCAAAATAGAAACCATTACAATGAACACATTTTTGCCAACGAGAAATAAGTTTGTTTATTCCTTTAGCGTAAAAATTCGTGCTTCGGAATTCAGTGAACTCTTGGAAAGCATTTTCTGCATCCTGCTGATTGTAGAAGCATTTTCCTTGCAAAAAGTTGTCCAGATGCTGAAAGAAGTGGTAGTCGGTTGGCGAGAGGTCAGGTGAATATGGCAGATGAGGCAAAGCTTCGTAGCCCAATTCGTTCAGCTTTTGAAGCATTGGTTGTGCGACATGCCATTGGGCATTGCATTGATAAGAATTGGGTCCTTTCTGTTAACCAATGCCGGCTACAGGCATTGTAGTTTTTCATGCATATCATGGATTTGCTGAGCATATTTCTCAGATGTAGTGATTTCTCAGAGATTCAGAAAGCTGAGTCAGTAGTGGATCAGACAGGCAGCAGACCACCAAACAGTGACCATGACCTTTTTTTGGTGCCAGTTTGGCTTTGGGAAGTACTTTGGAACTTCTTCTCAGTCCAACCATTGAGCTGGTCTCCACTGGTTGTCATATAAAATCCACTTTTTGTGGCACATCACGATCCGATCAAGAAATGGTTTGTTGTTGTTTTGTAGAATAAGAGAAGACGACACTTCAAAGTGACAATTTTTTTTTTATTTTTTGTCAGCTCGTGAGGCACCCACTTATTTAGTTTTTTCGCCCTTCCAATTTGCTTCAAATGTTGCACAACTGCAGAATGGTTGATGTTGAGTTCCTTGGCAACTACTCGTGTAGCTGTAAGCTAATCAGCTTCAATGACTGTTCTCAATGGGTCGTTGTCAACTTCCAATGGCTGGCCACTATGCTCCTCATCTTCAAGGGTCTCTTCTCCTTTGCAGAGCTTCCCGAATCACCACTGCACTGTACGTTCGTTAGTGCAGTGGGTCAGAATGCATTGTCCTGGGCCAAATGCATTGCTGATGTTGAGAGTCGTCTCCACTGCCTTACGACCCATTTTGAATTCAAATAACAAAATTGCTGGAATTTGCTTTTTGTCTAGCATCATTTCCGTAGTGTAAAAAAAATATAAAATAGCAAGTAATAAGTCATTACCAACAAAAAATAAAGTGACCAATGTGCATTAAAATGATCTATAATGTAACCACATTTATTTAAGAATGTATTCTAGTATCAAACGGCAAATTTCAACAATGCAAAAACCGCATTTACGTTTGCACCAACCAGGGCCTTCTAAAAGAAATTCCACTGGGCACAGCGATGGTTGGAGTGACTTTTGTTTTCAGTGTATTAAACAAATATTTAACGAGGACAGTGTAGCAATAAATTAAAAATGTTTAAGACATGTTCTTTAACCCAGAATTCTACTTCTAAAGACATATTTGAAAAATACTGTCACAGGCAAACTGATGTCTATAAAATTATATTCATTACTGTTTAAAATTGTCATGAAAAAGCTTAGAAATACACAAATTATAGTTGACAATATTTCCCAATATAAAAATAGTGAAGTGATGGCATGTGCAAATGCTGGAATAGTATAGGATATAATTGTAACGCTGAAGTTCGATGTGTTTTGAAATACTAAGTGTACAAGACACAGCATTAGAAGGAAAAAGCAAGTGCGGAAGAAAGTGTAAAATTGGGAAGTGGTGGTTTCCAGGAGCGGAGATGCAGGGCTGGGGGAACAGATGGGAGCCTATTACCCTTTCTACCTGTTGTTCCATCTGCTTGATTTAAGATTTCATAATTAAAACAATAACAAAGATCCTAGAAAAGGGCTATGGGCATGTCAATTGTTTTGATATTTCTTAAAGTACAAATAGGTTAATGCTACAAATTTTACCTGATCTGTCCAGTGACATTTGTTTCTTAAAATTAACCCATCCTTTGGCTTTAGTTTTACTTATTCTTGACCTAGTATCCTAATGAGCTAATTTCACCTGTAGCCTGATTAAGTCGTTTTGTCCTCTTTACACCAGCCCCAGGAGGAGGCTACACACCCTATAACCTCTTCATGAGGGTGGAAATGTCCCTGAATTCTCCAGTGGTTTAATTTTCTGCTCCACTGAGCTTTGCATGGTGCACTCTCTTGGGTTGCCTTAAAGCCGCTGAGAACCTGATTCTACTTGGAAAATACAATTTCGGAAGGGAAAAGAGAAGAGAGGAAATAAATTTCATCAGGACCTTGGCGGCCCTGTTGTTGCTGCAGGGCACTGAGGCTCTGATATCCCAAACATTCAGCACATCAGTGAGTGAGCTAGAAACCAGGTCTGGGGAAACGGAATGAATCAGGGGCGCCCTCTGAGATGCGCAGAGCATTTGCCGGGAAGGCCACAGCGCCCCCTGCTGTCCTGCCTCCTACTGCAGCCTCCCCACGAGGCACAGCACACGTAGGATCTGCACCTTCCTTAGCCTGTCTTCCTCCTCCCCTCCAAGAGGACAGGGTCACTACCTAACCCCGGCGTCCCTGAGGGCCAGGCTGACAACTTGCTGTGACATGACCTTTCCTCCTGTCTGTTCTCCCTTTCCCTCCCCTGATGCCCACTGACCCTTGAACCCTTGCCCAATATGTCCTACAAATGACCTTTCAGGACATGACCACTTTCAGTAATCCAGCGTGAGCCCCTCGTATTTACTCTGGATCTGGTAGTTGCAGTTGGCGAATTTGAAACACATGTTTGAAAAATAAACTATATTCAAGCCATGGCTACTCGTAGCGGGTGGGTCACTGGTAAAATGATGCAAGGAGTTTGAGTGGGACAGAGAGGTTACAGGCTTCAATAAAGGAACGTGTCTCTACAGGCTTCAATAAAGGAACGTGTCTCTAGTGGGTTATTCACCATTACAGGCTAAGACATCTCATGGCCCAGACACTGCTGTGACCACCAACACCAACCACAAATGCCCAGAGCCCAGGAGAAGGGGGCAGGTGTTCCCCACGTCCACCCCATGCAGATTCTAAGCATGTTTAGCCCGACATTGAGGCTCTGCCTGTCTGAAGAGGCAGCTCAGCGGTCCACACACTCCACTGAGATGCTGCACGGCTATGGAACCCAACATAGATCCAAGAGAGGACACAATGGGTCTGACAGAGAAATGGTCCCAGCTCTTCCCCTTGTTTAGACAGTGACAGTGATGGACCCAATAGGATTCAGGGTGTGAAGACTGTGCACCCTTCTTTGGTTTCTGGTTCACTATCGCTGATTCAAAGTCCTCCGGTCATGAACTAACTCTGCCATGTGGGTCTAAACTGTCACGTGGGCCAGGCTGACTCCATCTCAGGGCATCTGCACTTCACCAAGAATTCTGCCTGGCTTGCTCCCTAGCTCCGGGGTCTCAGCTAAAACTTCACTTTGTCACTGTGTTCTTCCTCAATTTGTCACTTTTAAATTGCAACAAATTCCCCCTGGTGACCTCCATCCCTCTGGTTCTCTTTATGGCTAACTTCAGAATTATAACCCTCTCACCTTCTGTACACTTCACTGACTCTTCGTAACATTTGTCTTCTTATGCTAGAAGGGAAACTGCATGTTAGGCTCATCGTACCACAGTGCATAGATGAGTGCCTGACATATCACAGGGGATCAATAAATTCATCGTGAGTGAATTAATTAACCATCTCTAACTTCACATATTATTATAAAATCACATTGTTATTACAAAACTGTCTAGAATAAACCTGAAAACTACAGAGCTAAGACAGTCCTTGTTTCTAGTTCCTGTCATAGCATACCTTTAAGAAACCAATTAAAAACATTAAAGGCAGAAATATAGAAAAATATCTTGGGCAAAATGTGGCTTCATGAAGCATTAGGACTTTAGAAGATAAAAGAGATTATTTTGGCTTGCAGTGGCAATAAAAAATTGTATGGTTAAGCATAAAGATATTTAAAACATGGAGACACTGAACGAAGGAGTAGAGCAGCATGTTCAACGGAGAGAATAGCATCAGGGCAAGAGACAGGCAGGAGGAGGTCAACCTCCACTGAAATGAGAGAAATTGCTGTTGCAACAGAGAAGGATGGAGTAGAATTCGGGCCTATTTGCTTGGAAGCCTCCATCAATCCAAGGGAAAGAGCCAGACGAGGATGGAGCCTCCCTGCTCCTCTGTGTGGATAAAGGCACACTGGGAGCACCACATGTGGCATCTGCTGCTGCGGTCTAGGGTGGGTGATGACAGTTGCAAACTCTAGGACAGAGAATTCAGGGAGAGGTGTGATGTTCTTCAAACAGGGCAACTCACTCAGCCTTGGATGAGATCCAGAACTGTTCCCCAGGATGCAGGTAGTCTAGGTTCACTGATGATGTACGAGAGATTTTCTACCTGGAGCCACTCATACGGGAGGACAATAAAAGAGTAAGTCAGATGCCTCATCCCTATAAATGTAATTATGCAAGGGTATAGCAGCCATGTCTCTGTAGGAGGATAAAAGCCTAACTCCAATAAGCACAAATTAGCCAACACAGATGGCCCAATCACACTGGACAACTTCCCTCCTAACGGCCTCCAGAACTATCCCACTAGCTCCCCACAGGGCTTAAATTCTCCTGCCTTTGGCTTTAGGAGAGTGTAGGGCAACCGTTTTCCCTATTGCAACATTTTGACTTCTATTGCAAGAGTCTTCAATAAATGCTTCCCTGCATTTCTGAAACATCCGTGTGAAATTTCATTCTACAATAAAAGACATAAGCTATTTTTTGTTTCTCTGTTTGATTTTCTGAACTCTGCTTACAAGAAAAGCAGAATGTAACGGATGGAAAAGGATTTGTTCCCTTTTCTGAACATGTGTATTTTTTTCTTTGCTGCTGAAAGCCAAATAATTCATTAAGAATCCTGGAAAAAGAGTTCACTCTGATATTACCTGGCAGGTCACCCTCCCAATCTCTCACTACTTTTACCTTTGAATAACAGTGACCCTCAGTAATCTTTGTTCCAACAATCTTTGTTTCACCCACTAGACACCCACTAACTCTGCCAGGGCCTGGAATTCCTCTAGCTCTGAATATCAACTAAGAAGCTCCCCATCCCTGATCTCATTCGCTGTGCTTCCAGCCTCTCCTGTAGCCGTCCCTCCCTCACTGCTGATCAGCCTTGATAAGGCTGTTCTCAGCTGGGCACAATGGCTCATGCCTGTAATCCTAGCACTTTGGGAGGCCAAGGCGGGTGGATCACCTGAGGTCAGGAGTTCAAGACAAGATTGGCCAACATGGTGAAACTTCATCTCTACTAAAAAAAAAAAAAAAAAAAAAAAAAAAAAATTAGCCAGGTATGGTGGCAGGAGCCTGTAATCCCAGCTACTTGGGAGGCTGAGGCATGAGAATGGCTTGAACCTAGGAGACAGAGGTTGCAGTAAGCCGAGATCACACCTTTGCACTTTAGCCTGGGTGACAGAGCAAGATTCCGTCAAAAAAAAAAAAAAAAGGCTGTTCTCCCACAGGGCTGTGCATCAAATAATTTACCTGGGAGCCTGATGCCCAGGCTGTGCCCGGCACACTGGTCCTCTGCTCTCATCTCCTGTCCTTGTGCACTGCACTGTGTTTGCATCAGGTTCTCTGAGTTTGGTAGTTTGGATGTTTTCCAGTCATCTTAGTTGGGTCTTGAATTCAAATGTCAGAAACTACAATGAGCTAAGTTAACATGTTGACTCCCGTATCTTGGAATATTCCACAGATTACCTCAAGGCCTCTAGTCAACAGCGCAGCCATTGTGGAGAAGACACCAGCCCTTGAGCCAGGTGGACAGAGACCCAAGGTAGCCACCGAAACAACGTACACAGACCTCACACCCAGCTTAACTCCTGCATGCCTCCCATGTGAAGTTCCCCTTTTTAAACTCTTGTCTTCTCCCCAAAACCTTGAAATGGTTGCTTTGATGTGAATCCAGCCATTTCCCCCTTACTAGTTTTGGTTTATAAAGTCGCTCTCTTTCTACCACACCTCTGTCCAGTTATCGCTGCTGCAAGTGGCGAGCCGCGGGACCTGTGTTCAGTGACATGTCCTCACATGGTGGAAGGAATGACGAGGTGCTCTGCGGTCGCTTCTACAAGGGCATGAATCCCATTCAGGAGGACCGTGCCCTCCTGATCTGATCACTGGATAAAGCCCACACCTCTTGATGCTATCACCTTGAGGTTTAAGCTGTAAACATATGGATTTCAGAGGGACGAAAATATTCAGGCCACAGCACCATCCCATACTGAGGAAGTGAAAGATACCAGTTAATTAGTACCTGATTCCAGAAAAGAACATAGCACTAAGTCAGGATTATTTCACTTGTCAAAATATTACGCAGACTAGATTCAAGAGGAGAGGAGATAAACCTTCCTTTCTTTGGGAAGAGCCACAGATGTAGGATGTAGGCGCCATATTTTTAAAGCTGCTCAATGGACTTATTCTCTCATAGTGTATTGTAAAATGCAACAACAGCAGACACATAGACAGTCTGAGAGGAGCTGGGAAAGACATTCAAAGGGCAGAGACTCGGACCTCCTGCCTGTGGCAGCTGGATCTGCAGGCCCAGGAGTTGCTGTGTGGCACAGGCAGCACCAGGACCCTCCCTGCAGGACAGTGGACAAAGGACTGAGGGGAGGGACAGGGCGGTGCACTCCGAAGAGCTGGGAGGTGGCCAGTCCTCGGAGCTCACTCCCACGCAGCCCCCACCCTGCCCCATTCTAACGTGCACCCTGTGTTCCACGACTGCCCTTCCCTACCAGGTCAAAACCATGGACCCTGCCCAAGGTCCACACACCCTGTGTCTGCTGGGGCCCCTGGACACCCTCAGCATGTGTGGGAATATACTTGCTGCTCCTGGAGGCCTCTTTCCTCTCATACCCACATCTGCACCCCCACCCACAGCTTCCCCAGAATATGGTGTCAGGGATCTGATGGTGTCCAGGTTGATGGTGTCAAGGCTCTTATTAAGTATCCAGACTTGCTTAAATAATCCCTGGAAATTCAAGAGCATGAGGATGAGAGAAGAGTTTCAGCCACGTCTACTATGCCTGGGAGTCGACATTGGTGAAAAGAATGGGAAACTCAGGCTGGGGAGATCATGTATGGACACAGAAGCGAACGTGTTGCAAAGATTTTTAGACAAAACACTGTTTTTATGCTTAAACCCAGAGTTCTGCCAAGGTTCTGATGCAGCCCAGAAAGAAAAGTGAAAGAGACCACAGGAGATGAGTCCCTCTCTTCTAATTTGGGTTGGATTTTGAGAGTCACGTGGGCAAGGATGAGGTAAAGCACAGGTGCAACCTCAGCACAGGCTGAGAACCTGATGGGCCCTGGGCTGCCGAGTCCTCCCCTGCCATGGAGTAGCGCCTCCCTAGCCAGCAGTTACCACCCCTCCAGTCGTGCATGGGAGGGAATGACCTCAGGACATTGGGTTGGGGATGGAAAAGGCAGAACCAGCAGCCACCACTGACTTGGGCCACCTGCAGCGCATCTGTTCTCTTTGACCTCCTGAAACCACTCCGGGTGCTGCTGGTGAGGCCGCCACGTGGGCCAGGCCACACTCCTGCTGCAGGACTGCTGCACCTGCTCCCTCTTTCCCTGGACCCATCCAGGTTTCTGCAGGACTCCCCCAGCCCCTCCTGGCCTCTGCTCTGATGCGCTCTCCACAACAAGACTGCCATGGTGACACTACTGAGCAGCACTCTGCCCCCAACACCGCGTCACCTGGGCACTCCAGGTCACCTCAATGTTATCCTTTTACTCTGTATAATAACCACGGGCTGCATAGTGTACCATATCCATCATAACTTTGCCTATTGTTTGTCTTCTCCACTAAAATATAAGACGGAAACAGTGCTTGCCACTCTCTGGTGCTGGAATACAAGTAGAGCAGCCACCAGATTGTCCTCCAGGACCATCAAGGTCCTGATCCCAAATACGGTCCAGTTAACAGAGGGCATACAAAGGCTCAGGGCACAACATTTTGCAGCGGGAGACTTGGCCAATGTATTCTGCTCATTCCCATCACAGAGGGGTCACAGTCTGTGTTAGCTTTGACTTTGGAAGGGACCCAGTATACGTTTACCAAATTGCACTCAGGCTGTCTCAGTAAGCCAGCTACTGCCCGTAACTCGTGCCCCTAGGACTCCCTGTGATTCAGCGTGAACCCCTGTACCCTGTGGCACTACATTCATAGCATTTTGCTCAGAAGCCCCTAGAAGAAGGAAGTGAAAACCATTCTGGTCGTTTTAGTGGTTTCCTCCAAGACCATGGCTGGGCCACAACCCACACAAAGTTCAGGCCCAGTGCTGCCGTAAAGATTCTAGAAATCACCTGGTTCTCAGTGGGCCACCAAATTCCCCTTGCAGTTAAAACCCAAGTCTTCACCATTAGGGTGCCAGCCACTTTGTGGCAGGCCTTGCACATACTGGAACATTCTGCCTGCACCTACACCCCACTTGTCCATTCTGCTGAGGCCCACAGATGCCGTCACGCAGAAGCCCTCCACGTGTTACTGGGGCCACAGCAGGATACAGCATGCAGCTGGCTCAGCAAGTGGTCTCCCAGGCCATGCCCAGGTCCCGGGTTCTGAGTTTCATATAGAGGCCCTCAGGACCACCAATCATGACTCCCAGAGCCTCTGGACAAAGCACACCCATCCTGGCTATGGGCTTCTGCAGACATAAACTTCCTGGCAGCTGCAGCTCAATATCCCCAGTTAAAAAGGTGGCTACCACTACACACAATGCCCGCATAGACACAGGCACTACGGGACAGGTTCTGGTGCTGCTGTGTCCCCAGACTCCAGTCATGTCCCATGTCTGATTCCTCCTGACAGTGGCTACTCATGTCTCCCTGGGAAAATGGGAACAGCACCCGCAGGACAGGCCAAACCTGGCACCTGGGTCCTTTCAAGTGACAGAAAGCTGAGGCTATCGTTTCCCTAACTCAGCTCACCATCCACTGCTCTGTCTTTCCACTCTGCCTCATTTTGAATGGATTCACTCTCAAAGACAAGTCTTATATGCTAGGTAAAAGAAACAATGTCAGCTTCCAGTTTAGCTACTCACAATCTCACTATTTCTCGGGAAAAACCACCATCCTCTGTGTCAAAATATTGGAGTTTTATTGAACGTGTCCAGGTCACACATTTGCCTTTTAAGACACAGGGTTACAGGAGATCCACTGAAACAACTTTAATTAAGAGGGAAATGGGTTGTTGGCAAAGGCAGGATGCATGGCACAGAAAGCATGGGAGCCCACACCAGGGTGCCCTTATTTAGAGCACCCTCCAGCCACGTCTACTGAGACCTGGATTTCACTCCCATAAAGTCGTCTTCACACCCAGAAAACCCACACGCACAAATGCTCCTCCGCACTTTGCAACGTGCTCTCTCTTGGGTTGCCTTAAAGCTGCTGAGAACCTGATTCTGCTTGGAAAATACAGCTTCAAAGGAACAAGGGGAAAAATGAAGAAAGGAAAAACATTTCATCAGAAACCTTCCGTTCCTGTTGTTGCTGCAGGGCGCTGAGGCTCTGATAACCAAAACATCCTGCACATCAGTGAGTGAGCAAGAAACCGGGTCTGGGGAAAGGGAATGGACCAGGGGCGCCCTCTGAGATGCTCAGAGCATTTGCCGGGAAGGCCACAGCGCCCCCTGCTGTCCCGTCTCCAACTGCAGCCTCCCCACCAGGCACAGCACATGTGGGGTCTGTACCTTCCTGAGCCTGTCTTCCCCCTCCCCTCCAAGAGGACAGGGTACCTGCCTAACCCTGGTGTCCCTGAAAGCCAGGCTGGCATCTTGCTGGGGTGTGATGTGACCCTTCCTCCTGTCTCTCCTCTCTGTCCCTCCCCGAGAAACCCACCGTACCTTTAACAATAGTTGAGGATGTCTTGCCAACGGCCTATGAGGACGTGACCACAAAGCCCCAGGGACAAGTCCAGCTTGAGCCACAGATTTCTTATATTTTGGATCTAGCAGTTCCAGTTTATGAATTTACTACACATGCTGGAAAAAATAACTTGTCTGTTCAAGCCATGGCTCCTCTTATCTGGAGGGTCATTCATAGAATGCCCCTAAGACTTCCAAGAGTGACGGAGAAACTACAGTTTGCAAAGAAATGGACAGTGGTTCTAGTAGGATTATTCCCCATTCTTGACCAAAACAATCTGATGGGCCAAGACACAGCTGTGACCACCAACACCAACCTCCCACAATGCCCAGAGCCCAGGAGAAGGAAGCAGATGTTCTCCACATCTACCCCATGCAGATTCTGAGCAGGTCTCAGTCCAAGACTGAGGCTCTGCTTGTCTGAAGAGGCAGCTCAGGAGTCCAGGCACCCCACTGAGACACTGCACAGCTGAGAACCCCAATACAGGTCCCAGGGAGGACATGGTGGGTCTGTGATTGACAAAGAAAAGGTCCAAAGTCTTCCCCTTGTATCAAAGGTGAAGGTGACATTTTGGGTTTCAGGATGTGAAAGGCAGACAGTCTTCCTTGGGTTCCTGTAACTGCCACTGACTTGAAGTCACGCGGTTCTTGCTGTAACTCTGCATATTCCTGCTAACAGTCCACTGAGTCGGGCTGACTCCATCATGCAGTTTCTGCACTTCACCCAGAAGTCCATCTGGCTTGCACCCTAGATCCTGGGGTCTCTGTTAGAACTTCCCTTTGTCACTAAGGGCTTTGCTGATTTCTTAATTTTAAATTGCAACTAGTTCCCCTAGCGACCTCTATCCCCCTCTTCTCTTTATTTTTAACTGTAGAATTGTGAGCTATCTCACATTCTGTGCATTTCATTTACTCTCTGGCACATTGGACTCCCAACACTGGGAGGGAAGCTGCATGTTTTCCTCATCATCTTACCACAGTGCATAGATGACCACCTAATACACTGCACATGATCAGTAAATTAATTTCAAATAAGTTAATTAATTGTACTCAAAATTTATATTGATACAAATTTGCATTGTTGTTCCTAAACAGCTTACAAAAAAATACTGAAGCCTACAGAGGTAAAGCAGCCCGTGTGTCTAGTCCATGTGACAGCATTCCTTAAAAAAGCTAATTAAAACTAATTGAAAAGATTAAAATATAGGAGACTATGATGGGTAAAATGTGGTTTAATGAAGCATTAGGATTTTTGGAAGAAGGAAAAGACCATTCTGTCTTGGAATGCCAAGGATAGATTTCATGGTGAATCCTAAACTGAAACATAAAGATGTTTAAACTTTCAATAGATTAAAAGAATGATTAGCGCAGAAATTTAGGTAAAGAACATAGAATCAGAGCAAGGGCTATGCAGGAGGAGGTCAACCTCCATTGAATCAAGAGGAATTGCCGTTGGCAACAGAGAAGGTTGGAGGAGAATTCAGGCTGATGTGCTGAGAAGCATCCATCAATCCAACGGAAAGGGCCAGAAGAGGATGGAGTATCCCTGCTCCTCTGTGTGGATAAGGGCACACTGGGAGCACCACATGTGGCTTCTGCTCCTGCAGTCTAGGGTGTGCGATGACTGCTGCAAACTCTAGGACAGAGAATTCAGGGAGAGGTGTGAGGGTCTCCAAACAACCAGGGCAACTTACTCGGCCTCAAGTGAGACCCAAAAACGTTCATTCGGATACACTCTATGTTTACTGATGACGTACAAGACATTGTCTACCTTAAATCACTTGAGTGGTAGAACAGTAAAGAGTAAGTCAGATGTCTCATCCCTATAAATGTAATTACCCATGGGGATAGCAGCCTTGTCTCTGTGGGAGGATAGGGGCCTATCTCCTAATAAATTAGCAAACACAGATGGCCCAATCACACTGCTCAACTTCCCCACCAACAACCACCAGAACCTTTCCACTAGCTGAACCCAGGGCCTACATATTCCTACCTTGGGCTTCAGGACAGTTGAGTCCAACGGCTCACCCTATTGCAACGTTTTGACTCCTATTTCGACAATCTTCAATAAATACTTCCTTGACATTTCTTAAAAGTCTTGTGAATTTTTTTTTAACGCAAGGCATTGGTATTTTTTTCTTTTCTGTTTCTCTGTTTGAGACCCTGAACTCTTCTTACAGGCAGGACCAGAATGGAAGAAATCAGATAACTACTTGTTCTCTTTTCTAAACCTGTGCGTTTTTTCCCTTTGCTGCTCAAAGTCACTCAACTCACTAAGAAACTTAAGATTATGGGAAATGGTCTTTCACTCTAACTTTACCTGGCCGGTCACCCTCCCGGCCTCTCAGTGCTTTGTCCTCCTGGATAACAGTGATTCCCCGTCCTCTTTGTCCTAGTCCTCCACTCCATGGCCACCCACTAACTCCTGCCACCACCTGGAATTCCTCCATTTCTGAACATCAACTATGAAGCTCCCCATCCCTGACTCACCCACTGTCCTCCAGCCTCTCTCGTAGCCGTCCCTCCTTCCCTGCTGATCAACATCAACAAGGCTCTTCTCCCCGGGGGCTGTGCATGGGAATCGCCAGGGAGCCTGAGGCCCGAGCTGCCCGTAGGACACCTGTCACGTGCTCTCATCTCCTGTCCTTGTGCACTGCACCATCTTTGCCTCAGGTTCTCCAAGTTTGGTATTTTTTATCTTTTTCAGGCATGTTAGTGGGGTCTTGGAGTAAAACATTAGAAATCATGTCAAGCTGAGTCATCTTTTTTTTTAAGAGACAGGGGTCTTGCTATGTTGCCCAAGCTAGTCTCAAACTCCTGGCCTTAAGCAATTCTTCCTCCTCAGCCTCCCAAAGTGTTAGGATTACAAGCTGAGCTACCTTGCCCAGCCCTGAGTCAACATTTTCACTCCCATACTTAGGAATTCTGGCTTTAGGAAGTGCTTGGTCCAAGGACTCAAAGCATGAATTACATTGTTGTCTTCACCTTTTTTCCCCTTTGTTTCTCTTGATCTTACTTTGGGATCTCTCCCCAGGTGACAGCCATGTGAATTGTGGTCATCTCTCTATGACCTTTGTCGCTAATCTCCTGGACAATATCCCTACTTCCTTCCCTGTTGTTTCAGCCAACTCCCAAGTCCCATGGCCACCTCTGAGTCCGTCACTGAGGGGAGAGGTTGAGACTCCACCTGGCTCCCGCACCATCTCGGCTCCCAGCAGGAAGAATTTAAACTAAGAATGGGTGAGGGGGTTCTTAGGTCACTCCAAAGAGTCCACAATCCATGCTGCCATGACGATGGGCTCTTTGTGACACTTTGGGAATAAGGTGAGAGGATTCAGTCCTACCTCACCAATATGTTAGAGAAGCAGAAGTTTACACTTACAAAAACGCACAAGTCCAGCTTCTCACGGAGACTGTGAAAATGCCCTCTGTTCATCTACTGCTGTGTGAAAAGGCGCCCCAAACATAGCGGATTGAAACAGCATGATCAGGTCTTCACTCATACATTGGCAACTGGGGCCCGGCTCCTTCCACGGGCATCAGAGGAGAGGTTCTGCTGGGATCTGAAGACCTCAGGGCTGAGGCACTCATGCACAGGTGCAGGCAGTGCTGGCTCAACTGGGAGCTCTCCCAGGGCTGAGGGATGGGACGTTGTGATGTGTTGGGGCCAGATCATGCCAGCTCATGAGAGAGGTAGTTTGTGTGACATTTTTAGAACTGTCCATAGCTGGGAGGATTCTAACCACAGAAATTTACAAACACTGTAAATCAGGGTTTTGGTTTTTCCAAGAAAGCTGGCTGTGCTGTGCTCTCTAGCTCACCCTTGCAAGTGCATTCAGCTCATCTTCCTGTGCAACGCTGAGGCTTCCTCAAAGCATGGCGTCTGGGCCCCCAAGTGACCAGCCCTCTTAGTCCATCTGAGCTGCTATTTAAAAAAATACCATAAACTGAGTTGCTTATGAACAACAGATATATTTTCCAGTGTTCTAGAGATTGAGAAGTCCAAACCAAGGTGGCAGCAGACTTGGTGTCTGGTGAGGACCAGCTTTTTCGTTCATAGATGGCACCTCCTCACTGTGTCCTCACCTGATGGAAGGAATGAAGGAGCTCTCTGGGGCCTCTTCTGTAAGGGCACTAATCCTATTCATGAGGTGCCCTCCAGACCTACTCACCTCCCCAAAGGCACCACCTGTTAATGCTATCACCTGGAGGTTTAATATTTCAATATGTGAATTTCAGAGGAACAAAAATATTCAGAATACAGCACCTTCCAAGACTGAGGGAGTGAAAAATATCCGTTTCTTAGCACCTGGGCCCAGCAAACGGCATGGGGCTAAGTCAGGTGTATTCTACTGGTGAAGATGTCACCCAACCTAGATCCAACAGGAAAGAAGTAAACCTCCCTTTCTGTGGGAGAAGAGTCCAAGAATTGGGACCACATTTTAAAACAGCCCAAGAGGGTTATTCTTTCATAGTCATTTATAAAAATCGCTGCAGGCAACAACACCTGACACATAGACGGCTTGTGAGAAGTGGCCGGGGAAGGCGGACAAAGGGCAGGAGACTTGGAGCTCCTGCCTGTCCCAGCTGGATCTGCAGGCCCCGGAGTGGCTGTGTGGCACACAGGCAGCACCAGAACCCTCCCTGCAGGGAGGTGGACAGAAGGCTGAGGGGAGGGACAGGGCACTGCACTCTCAGGAGCTGAGAGATGGACGGTCGTCAGAGCTCACCCCCATGCAGCCCCACCCTACCCCACACTAACCCGCACACTGAGTTCCACGACTGCCCTTCCACACCGGGTCAAAACCACGTCCCAGGGCCCTGCCCAAGGTCCACACTCACTGTGTCTGCTGGGGTCACCAGACAGCCTCAGGGTGTGTGGGAATATCCTTGCTGCTGCTGGAGGCCTCTCTCCTCTCACACCTACACCTGCACCCCCCCACACACAGAGCTTCCCCAGAATATTTGCCCCAGCTTGAGGGTGTCAGGTTTTTGTTGAGTGTCTGAAAGTTTAACTGCATGTGGACGAAGAAACAGTTTAAGTTGTGTCTACACTCAGAGTTGACACTGGTGGCAAGTCCAGGACACTGTGCTGGGGGCGGGGTGGGTGGGGGTGGAAGTGAAAGTGTTGCAAAGACTTTTAGATGTAGCACCGTTTTTTTGCTGAAACCATTGAGTTCTGCCAAGGTTCTGGTGCAGCCCAGAAAGAAAGGTGAAAGGGGCCACAAGATACAGACTCACTCTGTTCTAAATGGGGTTTGGGAGCCAGCTGGGGGAGATGGAGGCAAGGCCCAGGTGAAACCTCAGTACAGACCGAGAACCTGACCTGCCCTGGCTGTCGAGTCCCCACCACAGACTGGGAAGGAGGCAGGGACAGGAGCATTGCCACCCAGGAGAAAGAGTAGAGGCCCCCAGACTCAGGTCGTCAGCTCCGCGGCCAGCACAGTAGGGAAGACATCACGACACTACGTTAGAGACAGGGCAGGCCAGCCTTCCAGGGCCAGCAGCTACCGCTGACACGGAGCCAGCAGCAGTGTATTCTGTGCCCCCTAACTAATGTTGTAATATGTACACTTTGGGGTGCAGAAGAAAGCAGTGTGTTTGCTGAACAGCACTTTGTAGCACTCCCATTTAAAGTCCCTCTTGGGTAAATTACTATTTAAGGGCAGGAGTGCCACCTGCTGTCCTTAAGGTGCTACTGCAGTGCTGCCCGCCCAATTCTCTGTAAGGGCAGGTCCTTCTCTACTGGAAGATAGTGCGGGCTCTGCTAGGTCAGCGTTTGATGCGTGAGGATATCTCAGTGTGGAGGCATGCTGGAGCCACTGAGGAGAAGAGAGAAAGCCCTTGGCCTAAGTCAACTGCATCTCGGTGGCATCTCCAAGATGCTCGGTTCTTATTAGGGCTTCCATGTGGGAGTGGGGTGGGGTTAACTCAAGAAAGGCAGTTAGCAGAGATGAGGTCCTCATGACTGCGGATCATGGTAGGGAGGTTACTTCTCTTGCAGGAGCCTGATGACTAAACAAGGGGGAGATATACCTGCCTCGATTTTGTGCATGATCACTGAAAACTGGATCCTAGAGTAATGGGCTCTTCAAAATAGAGCTGGTGCTTCAGTATTTGCATGTATGTGACTCTAGGGACAGGAAGGTAAGTAGAGAGAGGGAAAGGAACCAGGTGAAGTTCCCTTGTCCCTGACACCCTTCGATATTCTACTGATCTAGAAGTTCTGTTTACTTCCAGGCGTTCTGTCCATTGGCGTGGTGCCTGTGGTGACTTCACAAGCTCTGATATGGATCCTGATAAGCCTTCCTGCTCCCCATCTGCCTAAATATTTACCAATGCCCATGGGGATTGGTCTGTGTTATCTTCTATTTCAATTAAAACAGGCTGGCAACACTTCTTAGTTTCCAAAGATAGAGCATACAATTCCAAAATGTTCCTTTAAGTCAAGACAAATTAGATCACTTCTTTACAGAAGTACCTTGTCCTCTTAGCTAGATCAGGGTGTCTGAGTAACAGCTGTAGGGTAGGATTTCCAGGTGATAGAGTAATTATTGCCTTTCCCGTGAACTACTGGGGAAAGAGGCATAGACAGCTATAACTCACAATGGACAATTACAGTTTGGGTTGGAGAGGGAAAGTTTAATTAGAAATTTAGATCTTAGTCAAACGGTCATCTCCTACTGGGTAAATGAAGTCAAAATTCAAGTAAATACAAAACAAATGCATTTTTTTTTAATGCCCAAAGATTCCCTAACAAAACTGAAACAAAAATCAAGAAAACAATTCCATTAATAACAGCATCAAAAAATAAAACACCTAGGAAGAAACAAGGAGGTGAAAGATCTACACACTGAAAATGAAAAAAAAATAGTGAAAGAAATTAAAGAATGTATAAATAAATGGAAAGACATCCTGGGCTGAAAATTGGAAGAATTAAGATTGTTAAAATGTCTATCCCAAACAAACCAATACACAGATTCAGCACAATTCCTATCAAAATGTCCATGGCATTCTTCAGAGAAATTAAAAAAACAAAAAACAAAAAACTAAAATTTGTATAAAATGGTAAAAGAACCCAAATAGCCAAAACAATTCTGTGGAAAAAAAAAAAGTTGAAGACCTCCCAATTCCTGGTTTTAAATTATATTACAAAGCTATAGTAATCAAAACAATATGGTATTGGCGTAAAACCAGACACATACCAGTGAAATAAAATTGAGAGTCCAGAAATAAATCCAAACACATATGGTCAAGTAATTTTTGACAAGGGCATCAAGAAAACACAATGGGAACAGAAGAGTCTCTTCAATAAATGGTGGTGGGAATACAATTTCCACATGCAAAACAATAAAACTGGACCCTTCTCTTATGCCATACACAAAACTTAACTCAAAATGGATAAAACATCTGAATAGAAGACCAGAAACAAGAGACCATGAAAACAATGGTAGAGTTCTATGTGTTTTGAGCCACAAAGTATTCAAATTACAGCATTAGGGAGAAAAAACAAAGTGCAAACCAATGTGTTTAATTTTTAAGTGGAGATTTTCTGGAGCAGAGTTGCAGGGCTGGGGCAGGGATAGAGGCTCATTACTCCTTCTACCCTTTGAATATTCCTTGTGGGTGATTTAAAATTTTCTAAAATAAAAAATAAAATAAAATTTCAGAGGGGGGTTGTGGGTGTGTCAATTGTTTTGATATTTCTCAAAGTGGAGAGAAATACCTAGTACATATTTTACTTGATACGTTCAGATCATATTGGTTTCTTGAAATAAATCTGTCTTTTGGCTTTAGTTTTACTAACTCTTTACCTAGTATCCCACAGAACTCATCTCCCCTGTAAGCTGACAAGGTCAGTATCTTCTCCACACTGTGACCAACAAGAGCCTACTCACCCCATAATCTCAAAGCCTCCTTCATGAGGGCAGAAATGCTCTCCCCCACCCTCACCACCCGATCCTGCCAATGAATTAGCCCTCCTAGTGAAAACCAGGCTCTGACGCTCCAATGTCCTAGACCGTCAGAGAGTGGCAGCCCACCTTCAGAAAAAGAAGGGCATTTGATCCTGAACTATTAAATGAAAAGTGCACTGTCTTTCTTTTGAATATAAGAATAAATATCCGCAGGAGATGGAAAAAGCAGGAAAAGTGTAGCACGTTCTATCATCACTATCAGGCCCTGGGACGCAGAACAACACTGTCAATGAAAAGCCTCAGCACTACAAGAAGACTGGAAACAAAGGAGGCATCAAAGGGACCTGGAGGGCAAGGGTAGCCCTCTTCTGCCCCAAATTACATGCAGGCATCCAACCTCATGGCAGCATCTGTCCTCCGAGGCCTCTCCCAGCAGAGGTATAATCAAGGCCTGGGCTCCTCACGTGCCCCACACATCTGCTCGCTGGCTCTCTCTCCTCCCAGGTGACGCCTAGCCCATGAGAACCTCACCTCCTTTGCCTTACTGCCTGGTCTCCTGGTGGCCTCCCAGGGCCAGGCTGAGCCCCATCCAAGCCAAGGATGAGGCCACTCCAGGCCCCCAAGCACTTATGAGGAAATGCCAGGAGGCAGCGTGGGGCCCAGAAAACAGTGACTTTACTGTCTCCCTTTGCAAGGGAATGCCAAGCTCCAAGTCTTAAGAGCAATTGAAGTAAGAGAGCACCAGGCACTGCAGAGGCGAGAAGTGTAGAGAGGAAGACGCCAAGCACGTCCTAGAATTAGAGCCCATCAACCGGCCCTGGCTCTTCCTCCTAGGTGAGCACCTGTCCCCAAAGGCCCTGAATTCTCCCAAAGGCAGAACTGAAGGAGAGAAACATGGAGTCACAAACATGGAAAGCATGGAAGCCCCCCATTTCCAAAGCCTGACTTTGCACTTTCCTACCCCCGAATGGACTTAAACAAACGCGCAGCAAGAAAACCGGAGACTTCATTTCCTCCTCCGCAATGACCTTGTGGGCAGCGCCCCTCAAAACCTGACTATGGGACCTAACACGATTCCTGAAAAAAGGCGGTCAGAGACTTAGACATCAAAAGTGGGAATATATAACACATTAACACAGTCAGATAGGCCAAGGTAGGGTGTGACCTAGTAAGTGGG
The DNA here is from genome assembly GCF_001698545.2 of Rhinopithecus bieti. Classification (NCBI taxonomy): domain Eukaryota; kingdom Metazoa; phylum Chordata; class Mammalia; order Primates; family Cercopithecidae; genus Rhinopithecus; species Rhinopithecus bieti. The sequence goes on from NW_016816078.1 coordinate 58,362, forward strand.
AGGTGACCTGGCAAGTGGGGATGAACCTAGCCCCAAGTGGGGGTGACCTAGGAAGGTGGGGGACCTAGCCAAGTGGGGGTGACCTAGTAAGTGGGGGGTAACCCCTAGCAGTGGAAGGTGATAGCAAGTGACCTATGTAAAGTGGGGATAACCGTACAAGTGGGGGTGACCTCAGTAAGTGGGGGTAACCTAGCAAGTGTGGGTGACCTAGTAAAGTGGGGCCCCCATGAACCAGCAAGGGGGTGATCTACTAAGTGGGGACCTAGCAACGTGGGGGGGTGACCAGGTTAATTAGGGGTGACTCTGGTAAGTAGGGATGACCTAGCAAGTGGGGGGTGACCTACCGGCAAGGTGGTGACCTAAGCAAGTAGGGGTGACCTAGTAAGGTGGGGAATGACCTAGCAAGTGTGGAGGTGACTTAGCTACTGGGGGGTGACCTAGCAAGTGGGGGGTGAACTAGCAAGTGGAGAGGTGACCTTGCAAGTAAGGGGGTGACCCTGCAAGTAGGGGGGTGGCCTAGCAAGTGGAGGGTGACCTAGCAGGATTCTTTGCTAAGATGGGACTGGGCAGACCAAAGACAGACAGGACTAAGGTCCCGGCCTAGTTGAAAACATGGTTCAGAGGAGCCTGGCTAAAGTTTGGTCAAGGAGAGAGTCTTGGTCAGCGATCCTGACCTGAGACCCAGATGATGAAACGGCTCAACTCATACAGATCTCAGGGGCAGAATTCCAGAGAGGGAGGCAGGGGAGCGGATGCAAAGGCCCTGAGGTGCTAAGATGGGGTTTGTGCTCGGAGCCAGGAAGAAGGCCAGTGATTGGGGCCTGCGGGACCAGTCAGAGCTGTAGGAGGGCCCAGAGCACAGTGGCCCTCAAGGGTCAGGAGGGGCTTCTCAGTGCAATGAAGTCACTGGAGGATGTTCCTTAGAAGAACAGCATGATTCCCGCTCTGTCTGCTGTGTAGGGAATGCAGTGCAGCGGATCAGGAGAGGAGGCAGGGAAGGCGAAGGTGTAGTCTGGGGCTGGACGGGAATGCTCCATGCCACAGTGGGGACTGGCATCATACAGGTGAACACACTCGCCAAAACATACCTGGCTGAACTCCCAAGATTGGTGCTTTTCACTCTATGCAAATTATTCTTCAATACAAATTGTAAAATATAAAATATAAACTTTAAAAAGTCCACAAGATCTAGAAAATTAACAAATAAGTCAGAGGGAGGAGGGAGTCGAGGGTCATCCAATTCCCCTCAGAATTAAATAGCGTTCTAGTGTGCACTGTGCATGTGAAGTGTGTTCTTGCTTTTGTTCCACCTGGCAGGACACGCCTGCAGCAGCGGAGCAGTTCAAGTCCACAGGACCGGCTGCAGTGCCTGCTTCAGCCTTCTCAGCTAGGTGTGGCTTGAGAAGAAGGATCCCAGCTGGTACCACCTCCTTGCTCACGGGGAGTGTGAAGACGGCCACCAGTCACTAATGGAGCAGGTGTCTGGGGGAGGACCTGGTGTAGTTCCCTAGGTACACTCAGGAAACAGGAGTGGAGGAGAAAGTGGTGTCTTGTCTAGACTTGTCTGCCCAGAGACACAGCTAAAGGTGACCACCTGGAGTTTGCCCCAGGACAGCCTGGATGATGAGGGAGAGGTAGAGGTCAAATCAAAGAGAAAGGCGCAGGAGCCCCAGGCTGCAGACATCCCAGCCGGCTGAGCATACCTGAATAAGCACAACTGTGCTCTCTCTGTCCTTGCTTCTGGGGGAGCCCCTGTGCCTTCTCACCAGAGCCCCAAACTGCTTCTTTCCCCAGGACCAGATCCTGGCAATAAGCAAAGAGAGAAAATGCTTTCTGAAAAAGGATGGGATCATCGTAATCCAGAATGTGAGCCCAATGCTTCCCCATGTGAAAAGTCCCACCCAGCTCCCCATCATTTCCTTCCCCACGCAAACCCTTGAGACACGGCTAAATAGTCCTGCTTTATGTGAGGTTGGTGGGGGTGCTGCGGTCATTGAGTGTGAACCAGCCTGATGACCACGCTCAGCACCAGGGCCCCCAGGACACAGAGTACCAGGGCATGACCGGCGCTTCCAAGGAACCTCAAATGCCTCAAATCTGTCTCAAAGTTGCTAAGGGCCAGAAACCCATCCTTGAGGACAAGGAGAATGTGGCTTTGGGGGTCAGACGCCAGAGAACATGCAAACCTGAGAAATGCCTTGTGATGGGTGATGTTATGCCTGGGCCATGGTTCCTGGGCAGTTGGACAAACAGTATTCTGGATGTTTCTGTAAGGTTGTTTTCGGATGCGATAAATATTTAAATTGGTGGACTATGAGATAAATATTTAAATTGGTAAAGCAGATGGTCTTCCACAATGAGGAGGGGATATGAATGGAACAAAGACTGAACTCCCCAGTGCAAGAGGGAGTTCTGCCAGCAGGCGGCCTCGGGACTGGCCTGCAGCTTCTCCCCGGGTCTCCAGCCTGCTGGCCTCCCCAGCAGGTATGGGGCTCACCACACCCCACACAGTAAAGGAATTTGTTCTGCTTCTCTGGAGAACCCTGACTAACAGGTATCCTGAGCAAATGATGGGGAGGAGACCTCTCAGGAAGTTCTCGATGGCCCCCCAGGGTGGGCTGTAGCTGTCCAGGCTCTGCAGGAACTACCTTGATCCCGGCTCCTAAACCTTGTAGACACTCCCCCATGCAAGACAGCCCTGAAAGTTCTCCAGGCCTCATACCAGCCCCTTCCCCTAGAAACATGGCACAGGCCCTAGCTGAGGATGGCTCAAACAGCACGGACCACGTGGCCCAGAAACCCCGCTATAACTGACAACGCCACACATACACACACAGACGGCCAAATGGGAGAGGTGGACAGAAGCTGAGAAACATGCAGCATGGTCCAAGCGTCAGGCGGATGGGGCCCCGGCAGCTGGAGGGGAGGGTTGGCTGAGGAACCAGAGAGATGTGAGGGGAGCTCCCCACTTGTGGAATTGCCATGGTGGGGGAGCCCCAACACTGTTTCTGTGGAGACCACAGGACAAGGCAAAGATGTCGGGATGTCTCTGAAGCCCAGCTGGCCAACACTGAACGGTAGCTTGGACGTCCCTCCCTACGATCCCTCCGAGGGAGCCCCATCCCAGAGCTTACCTGGGCAGAGTGAGCACACCTGTCTTTCCTCAGTGCTCACCTCCCTACACAGGCCAACGGGTAGAATAACGGCATGGCACAGGTAACCTGCCCAGAACCTGCGTCCACCATGCTCAGGACTGGATTCTCTCTATTCTCACCATTCTTCCCCTGCTAAAGGCAAGGCAGGCTACAGAGAAATTGAAAGAGGTGAGCAAGGGGAGGACAGGGCAGGGGAGGATATGAAAGGAGCAGGTGCAGTGGAAACCATTTCACTGGAACCCAGGTCACTTCCCTTGGTAGACAAGTAATTCAGAATAAAGAGAGCTCGAAGTTACCAGGATCTTCAGCATGCACCAAAGCAATGCTTAGCAACCAGGAGTGCGTGTGGGGAACACTGGGGTGAGGGTAACTGTTGAATAGACGTATGCATATTCAGGGTTACTGTATTATAATCTGTATTTGACAAGTAAAAGAGACAAAGAAACTTTTGCTTTTTGTATTACAAGCCTCAACAACGATTACACCAAATCTCAGCTGCCAAAATTGTGGAACAAATTCCGTGATTCTCAAACAGACACCCCTAAGAATCTCTGGGTCAGGGAAGGGGGTGTAAGTGTGGGGTTTTCATGTTATCCAAAAGAGACATGACGTTTTGTTGTTGTTTTTTGTTTGTTTGTTTGTTTTTGAGACAGTGTCTCACTCCATTGCCCCGGCTGGAGTACAGTGGCGTGATATCAGTTCACTGCAACCTCCGTCTCCCAGGTTCAAGCGATTCTCCTGCCTCAGCCTCCAGAGTAGCTGGGATTACAGGCACCTGCCACCACGTCTGGCTAATTTTTCTGTTTTTAGTAGAGACAGGGTTTCATCATGTTGGCCAGGCTGGTCTCAAACTCCTGACCTCAAGTGATCCAACCGCCTCCGCCTCCCAAAGTGCTGGGATTACATGCCTGAGCCACCGAGAGCGCCAGGCTGGGATATGAGTTTCTGAGGTTGGAAAACAATGAGAGAGAGGAGACCCCCTGGTGGTGGAGTGCATCTCTATTCTACCACTAGAGGGTGGCAGCGTGTCCCGGCGTGTCCCCAAGCCCCTGGACAGCGAGGTTTCCACGAACACCTACCTAGGGGTTCCACTCATGCTACCAAAGTCCCCGCTAAAGAGAAAGCACTTTCAGAGAAAACAAAGGGGCCCAAGGCCCAAGGGAAACAAGCTGGCAAAAAGGTTCTGCCACACATCCACCTGGCAGCACCCACTCCGTCTTCCCTCCCAGATATTCTCTAGGGAAAGACCTTTTTCTCTTCCTTTCTTTCCATTTTTTCTTGTGCCAAGCTGTAAATTTTTTAAGACATACATATCATTAGTTCTATTTTTATTATTTGTTTCAATAAACACAAAATTACATGCTGATAAATATAACCGGAACAAAACATGATACAGAGAAAAAAAAATCTCTGTACCTGCTGTTTAATGCTAGTGTGCTGAGAGGCATGAAACAGAGAATCACTGTTGTCTTTGTAACTTACTGTATGTTCTTCCTCAATTATAATTAAGAAAAAGTTATGAGCGGAATAGTGGTTATCCATATTAAATGCCTATAAATATTTTGAATGAAGACTGCCTATTTCATATTTAAAGTTTGCTTTTGCTTGGTGATGCATCTCAGTCAGATTGATGACAAAGCTACTGGCAGGAAATACTACATATCTGAATAATTTCTATGCTTTGTTTCAACAACACATCGAAACAAAATAGTCTCAGAAGTATCTGCAGAAATAAAAGAAGAAGTAAAAACCTTCAGCAAACTCAGAATGTTCTTTAACTTTTATACAAAATAAAATGACATTGTATTTTTAAATTTCATCTTTAACCCCTCATCAGTAGCCATTTTCAACAAGTAATGGTTTCATTTCAATTATTTTTCCATACAAGAAATAGATTCTGGTTCCTGCATTTCATGTGCATCAATCTTATTCAATGAAACAATTTCAATGTGCTACCTGTGTCACAGGCTGTTCAGTGATACAAACATAGATAGAGTGAGAGAGAAAAAGAGAGACAGATTTTAGATACAGATCTGATAGAGAGAGAGATAGAGAGAGAGATGGAGATGGAGATGGAGGTGGAGGTGGAGATGGAGATGGAGATGGACATGGAGATGGACATGGACATGGACATGGAGGTGGAGGTGGAGGTGGAGATGGAGATGGAGATGGACATGGACATGGACATGGAGATGGACATGGACATGGAGGTGGAGGTGGAGGTGGAGGTGGAGATGGAGAAAGAGAGAGAGAGAGAGATCCACCTCCTATCTGCTCACTATGCCAGGGTATTCTCAAACGTTTTGTTGAACTTAGCAGAGCCACAGCACAGAAGAAACTTGGGTCTTAAATGACTGCATGGAGCAAAGACTGCCCCCACATGAGTGCCTCAATGACCGCCATCCTGCAGCCTATTCCATGAGTGATAAATAAACCTTTATTGTATTGAATCACTATGAGTGGGGGGTTATTTGCTCTGATATTTGCAATATTTGGAAATAATTTAATAAAAATTGTAATTTCTCCGAAAGTCAAATTGAACTGAGTATCTCTTTATATTATCTGCAAACACTAAATTTAATCAACACAAGCAAAAGATAATAGGACACCCACAGCCATCTGTTTTTAATGCACTTTTTGGTTTGGTTATTTCTGCCCTAGTTGCTTTTTTTATACAGTGAGAAGAAACAATCTTTAGACTATCTCGCCTTAATAACATCAAGAGTTGTTGTACAACAAAATAACCTATCAAAGTCAAAATAAATAATGAGATTACGAATACTCTGATCTCTCTGGAGGGAAGGGATATAACAGACAGGTGGCTTTTTCTTGAATTCTTCAGCCCGAGTGGAGGCAGCAGGGTCCAGAATACAGAGTGTTGGGGCACTTACTCAAGGGCAGACTTTGCTCCATGTAGTCATTCGAGACCCAAGTTTCTTCTATGCTGTGGCTCTGTTAAGTTAACAAATGCTTCAAGGATACCCTGGCATAGTGAGCTATCTCTATCTCTAGCTCTATGCCTATCTATCTATATTCACAATCTATCCGTCCATCTACTTATCTATCTTTCTTTGTATCACTGAACATATGATGTAGGCAGCACATTCAAATTTTGTTCCATCAAATAAGATTGGTGCACAGGAAGTGTGGGAACCAGAACCTATCTCTTTCACAGAAAGATAATTCAAATGAAACTATTTTTCTGAGAAGGAGTCTCGCTCTCTTGCCCAGGCTGGAGTGCAATACCACGACCTCAGCTCACTGAAACCTCTGCCTCTCAGGTTCAAGCGATTCTCCTGCTCCAGCCTTCTGAGGAGCTAGGACTACAGGCGTGTGCCACCACGCCAGCTAATTTTTGTAATTTTAGTAGAGACGAGGTTTCACCATGTTGGCCAGGTTGGTCTCAAACTCCTGACCTCAAGCAATCTGCCTGCTTCGGCCTCCCAAAGTGATGAATTACAGGCATGAGCCACCGCGCCCAGCCAAAATGAAAGTATTACATGTTGAAACTAGCTACTGATGAGGGGCTGAGCCCCGCTGCCTTGGGTTTCTTGTTTCCGCTCTACCCCTTTCTAGACAGCTGATCTTGGTCAAGTTTCTGGGAAAAGAAGTGTCCTTATCTCCACGTATCAGCCTTTTACCTCATCTTCGAGCTCCATCTGTAAAATGAGTATAAACATTCTCTACTCTGCCTATATCGCTGCTTATTGGAGGAATTAGATGACAAAATGGGCTTGAAAGCTCGTCATCACTTTAAAGCACTGTAGGAATGTAAGTAATATCTGCATCGTTAGTGGATAAAGTATAAATTCTCCTGAAGGGGAGAAGGACTTTATTTCCTTTCAGATAGGAGCAGCCAACAGAGATTGGCTGGGAGGACATGGTTACCTCCCAAAGAATGAAAGGGGAAAACTAGGACACTCTCCCACTAAGAAAAAAAATAGTTTAATTGAACTTAAGAAAAACGAAATGATTAATTCTGGAAAGTGATACAAGTTGACTTTTTTCTCTGACTGGTCTGCTATGAGGACTCATGTGGACAAACATGCACAGGACTCTAGAGTGGGAGCAGATTGTGTCTCTCTCTTCCCTGGACATTGTCAGGCCCCTTGACTGTCTTTTTTTCCTTTTGTAGCAGGAAAATGTTGTATTTTCTTTTTGTTTCTTTTTTTAATTTTTTCTTTTTGTTTTAACTACATTTTTCTCTCNAGAGAGAGAGAGAGATCCACCTCCTATCTGCTCACTATGCCAGGGTATTCTCAAACGTTTTGTTGAACTTAGCAGAGCCACAGCACAGAAGAAACTTGGGTCTTAAATGACTGCATGGAGCAAAGACTGCCCCACATGAGTGCCTCAATGACCGCCATCCTGCAGCCTATTCCATGAGTGATAAATAAACCTTTATTGTATTGAATCACTATGAGTGGGGGGTTATTTGCTCTGATATTTGCAATATTTGGAAATAATTTAATAAAATTGTAATTTCTCCGAAAGTCAAATTGAACTGAGTATCTCTTTATATTATCTGCAAACACTAAATTTAATCAACACAAGCAAAAGATAATAGGACACCCACAGCCATCTGTTTTAATGCACTTTTGGTTTGGTTATTTCTGCCCTAGTTGCTTTTTTTATACAGTGAGAAGAAACAATCTTTAGACTATCTCGCCTTAATAACATCAAGAGTTGTTGTACAACAAAATAACCTATCAAAGTCAAAATAAATAATGAGATTACGAATACTCTGATCTCTCTGGAGGGAAGGGATATAACAGACAGGTGGCTTTTCTTGAATTCTTCAGCCCGAGTGGAGGCAGCAGGGTCCAGAATACAGAGTGTTGGGGCACTTACTCAAGGGCAGACTTTGCTCCATGTAGTCATTCGAGACCCAAGTTTCTTCTATGCTGTGGCTCTGTTAAGTTAACAAATGCTTCAAGGATACCCTGGCATAGTGAGCTATCTCTATCTCTAGCTCTATGCCTATCTATCTATATTCACAATCTATCCGTCCATCTACTTATCTATCTTTCTTTGTATCACTGAACATATGATGTAGGCAGCACATTCAAATTTTGTTCCATCAAATAAGATTGGTGCACAGGAAGTGTGGGAACCAGAACCTATCTCTTTCACAGAAAGATAATTCAAATGAAACTATTTTCTGAGAAGGAGTCTCGCTCTCTTGCCCAGGCTGGAGTGCAATACCACGACCTCAGCTCACTGAAACCTCTGCCTCTCAGGTTCAAGCGATTCTCCTGCTCCAGCCTTCTGAGGAGCTAGGACTACAGGCGTGTGCCACCACGCCAGCTAATTTTGTAATTTTAGTAGAGACGAGGTTTCACCATGTTGGCCAGGTTGGTCTCAAACTCCTGACCTCAAGCAATCTGCCTGCTTCGGCCTCCCAAAGTGATGAATTACAGGCATGAGCCACCGCGCCCAGCCAAAATGAAAGTATTACATGTTGAAACTAGCTACTGATGAGGGGCTGAGCCCCGCTGCCTTGGGTTTCTTGTTTCCGCTCTACCCCTTTCTAGACAGCTGATCTTGGTCAAGTTTCTGGGAAAAGAAGTGTCCTTATCTCCACGTATCAGCCTTTTACCTCATCTTCGAGCTCCATCTGTAAAATGAGTATAAACATTCTCTACTCTGCCTATATCGCTGCTTATTGGAGGAATTAGATGACAAAATGGGCTTGAAAGCTCGTCATCACTTTAAAGCACTGTAGGAATGTAAGTAATATCTGCATCGTTAGTGGATAAAGTATAAATTCTCCTGAAGGGGAGAAGGACTTTATTTCCTTTCAGATAGGAGCAGCCAACAGAGATTGGCTGGGAGGACATGGTTACCTCCCAAAGAATGAAAGGGGAAAACTAGGACACTCTCCCACTAAGAAAAAAAATAGTTTAATTGAACTTAAGAAAACGAAATGATTAATTCTGGAAAGTGATACAAGTTGACTTTTTTCTCTGACTGGTCTGCTATGAGGACTCATGTGGACAAACATGCACAGGACTCTAGAGTGGGAGCAGATTGTGTCTCTCTCTTCCCTGGACATTGTCAGGCCCCTTGACTGTCTTTTTTTCCTTTTGTAGCAGGAAAATGTTGTATTTTCTTTTGTTTCTTTTTTTAATTTTTTCTTTTGTTTTAACTACATTTTTCTCTCTCTTTTTTTCTTCTACTTTGAACCCTGAGAAGCTAGCAAGAACATTTTGTTATTTTCTGTTTATTTTTTAAATTTTTTTCTTTTTGTTTTAAATACTTTTTTCTCTTTCTTTTTTCCCCTGTACTTTGAACTCTAAGAAACTAGAACATTTTGAACCATAATCATCATTTTCTTTTTCCATCATCTTGCATGAAATCCCCCAGAAACATTTTTTTTTTTTTTTTTTTTGGCTAAGTAAAGATTTGTACATTATTTTTATGCTTATTTGCATAGGAAGATGTCCAGCAAGTTTATCACTGCATCTTAGGTATATCGAATGCATAACCTATTGGATTTTTTTTTTTTTTTTTTTTTTTTTTTT
>NW_016816078.1:68392-103100 GCF_001698545.2 Rhinopithecus bieti
TTTTTTTTTTTTTTTTTTTTTTGAGGATCCGAAAAGGTATCAGAATAGGATCTGTGTTCTAAAAATGCTTGGGTTTGTTTTAATTAGGCATGGTAAACACACACACACACGAAGTTATATTATGAAGGAAGAAGCTGATGCTCACAGATTCCCAGAAGCAGGAGGTGTGGCCGTGCAGGAAGCACCAGGGTGGGTCAGGCGGCAGCAGGAGGAAGAGGGGAGAACATGGCCCATAGCCTTCCTGGGGTTCTCACAGCAAGGAATGGATAAGGCAGGGCAGGTCTCCTAGGTCCCCAAGCTTAGAATTGGATACTTGGGATAATTTTGACAGGCTCTGAGCTCTAGGTTGTCTGCTATGTGGCTCTAGGGTGACTTAGGGCAGGCTGGGGAAATATTGCTTGGTGTGTGCAAGTTTGATAGAGAAGGTAGTTAGGGTATGGGCTCTGGGACGGTGAGTGTGCTCACAGAGTGTTGCTTGCTGGCTGTAGCAGAATGAAGGGGACGATGCACTGAAAGACAAGATACGTTTCCTCATCTTGGTGTCCCTATATGTAGACGGGAATGTTCTCTGTCCAGGGATGGGGTCTGAGCTGAAGCCTGTATTTCCCTATTCTCTCAACTGCAATTCAAAACACTGTCTTTTTTTCCTCACTGATCCCGATGGGCAGTCCCTGCAGGATCAAGGTGCCAAACACCACAACATCAAGAATACAGAAAATGACGTCAATGCTGTTTGAGTAATGTCATTTCCTCTGCTCAAATGCTTCCTGCAGGAGCCGTTGAAGAAACATTTTGGTCTTTTCATCCTGTGTTATTTTATTGACTTCGGGGCATCAAAAGTTGACTCCAGACTGCGCTGGTCACTCATCCACTCTCCTCATCATTTATCAGATGCTCCCCAAACCCCTGTGATGTGCAGGGATAATGCAAGGGACCCTGGGATGGAGAAGCCCACCCCTGCCTTCCATGAGCTCAAGTTGGGGTGACAGAGAAATCTACAGTTACCAAATTGCCAGGTAGGTGCTTAAAGGGATATGAACAAGTTGATTGGGGTGGGCCCTAGAATTGACACTGAGCTGCATTCTGAGGGATGTGGGGCCGAGGGAGGGGTGAGGTTTGGAAACAGAATGAGGGACTAATGCACTGAAGGGTGGGGTGTATGTTCCCATCTTGGTGTCCATATATGTAGTACATGGAATTTTCTCTGTCCGGGGACGAGGTCTGGGTTCAAGCTTTTATTTCCCTATTCTCTTCATTGCAATTCAAAACGCTGTCTTTTTTCTCATTGATTGAAAAAAAAAAGAAAAAAAACCTTTTTTTGAGGTTCCATCATGTATCAGGAATTGCCTTAGCCATGTGAAATTCAGGAATGGACAAGAAAGTCAGGGCCCCTGCCCTCAAGGAGCTTACATTTTGTTGAGAGAGAGCAGCAACCAACCGAAAAAGGAGTCTCTGCCTTTATGGGTGAAGAGTAAACAATTAAAGAAGTGTCTACTATAAACAATTAAACACAGTATCCTATGTTAGGTAGCCACCCACGCTGCCAAGAAACACAAAGCTGGCCAAGGAAACAAAGAGGCAGGAGGATGAGGATTCCAGAAAGTAAAGCAGCATAGAGGCGATGCATTCATTCCAGATGATCAGGAAAGGTGTTGATGAGGTCTGAGTGGCAAGGAGGAGCTGTGTGCAGGGAGCTGCAGGCAACAACCACCTGCAGAGGAGAAGGCAAGTGCAAGGGAGAGGACATGCTCCGTGTCTGTGTACCATGAAATGTCACGAGGGAGTAAGGAGCAAGGAAATGGCGTAATCCAATTTACGTCTCAGAAAACTCACCTTGACGGAAATAGTAGACACTGGGGGTTCCGAAGAGCAGGGGAGATTGGGAAGGGAGGGAGTGAGCATTGAAAATATGTCTATCGGGTACAATGTGCACCTTTTGGATAATGGGTACAATAGAAGCCCAATCCCCACCAGCACACAATATTCCCATGTAATAAACATGCACATGCACCCTCTGAATCTAAACTAAAATAATGTTTTAAAGAAAAATCACTTTGGTTGCTGAGTGGCAAAATGGTTAGAGAGGAGAAAGCACAGAAGTGGGGTGATCGATTAGGGGGCAACACAGTGAGCAGGGACGGAGGATGCACAGTACAGAACATCCCGGGGAAAGGAAGGCAGCGTCCCAAGAGTGGGGAAATCCCCACAAGCTCACATTTGCAAGCAGCATGGCCCAGTGTGCAGATTCCGGCTCCACGGACCCTGTTACACCATCTCCTCCAAGGCTTCCTTTCTCTGACCTTCGCCTCAGGGCTAGTAGACTTGGGTAAGTGATCCACATTCAGTGGCTGATGTTCCGTGGCCCATGCACAGATCCACACTCAGCTACTTAGTGTAGAGAAAGTCACTTAAAACTTTTTCAGCTTCATTATCTTTATCTGTAAATTTTAAGGTAGTTCTTATCTCTGGGTATTTTTACAAAGAAGAATTGAGATACTATCTCAATTCTTTGAAATTGAATCCTATAAACATAAGGGATTGTTAAAAAACAAAAAACAAAAAAACAAACAAAAAAAAAACAGATCTGCTCTTTATTCCAGCCTCTGGTTGAGGCAAAGCCCAAATCATTAACTTGAGGCCCATTTGATTCCTTGGAGGATAAAGATTCTCCCTGTCCAGACCCCAGGTCTTGAGATTATTACACCCTAGGACAAGCTAGGCTGCCACGCCTAAAGAAAGGCTGGTGGCCCGGCTTCCATCCCATGCAAACATGGTCCAAGTCATGTTATCCCATTCACCTTGGCTGTGGAGAAGAATCCGGAGGCCACATTCAGGAAATCTGTCATGCTGAGATTGATTAAGGATGTCGGCTACGCATGAGGGATAGAAAATGCCCCAGAGCAAGAGTCTGTCCTCCCTCCACGCATTCACAGGGCAAGTTGGCACATGACCCCAAAAGAAAATAGTTGCCTCTCCTACTTACGTTTTGCTCAGAACCTCACATAGACATTTCATTCTTATAACTTTCGTGTTGGCCTGCTCCAAAGAAATTCAACTATTCAGTTAGAACAAAACTGTCCCCTACAACTACAGTTTGGTTTAGCTCCTTCCTGAATGGAAACTTCCCTCATTTTCTCTAAGCCCAGTTGTTCAATGTGTAATGCTGGGTACGATCTCCTCACCAATGTCCACACAGTGAGTTTCACAGGCTGGTTGTCATCAAGTTACTCAATGTAGACTCACAGTTCAGTTCATTAAAAACATAGACACACATCAAAGAAGGAAACTCATGTTGTCACCAGGTGTGCTGGCTCATGACTGTAATCCCAGCACTTTGGGAGGCGAAGGCATGCAGATTGCTTAAGTTTAGGAGTTCAAGACCAGCCCAGGCAGCATGGTGAAACCTGTCTCTACAAAAAAAATACAAAAATTAGCTAAGTGTGGTATCGCACACCTGTACTCCCACCTACTCAGGAGGCTGAGGTGGAAGAATGACTTGAGCCCAGGAGGTTGAGGTTACAGTGAGCCATGATCGAGCCACTGCAGTCCAGCCTGGGTGACACAGCAAGATCCTGTCTCAAAACAAAACAAAACAAAATAAAACAAAACAAAACAAAAAACTAATGTCTAAATGTCTCCCTGTAGGTTCCCCTGTCAATCTGGCTAAATCAGGGGATTTAAAAATAAATATTTAAAGAGGTTTATTCTGAACCAAATATGAGTGGCCAAGGCCCCTGACACAACCCCAGGAGGTCCTTGGAACATGTGCCAGAAGTGGTTGGGTTACATCTTTATCTTATACATTTTAGGGGAATAGAAGTTACAGGCAGACATTCATCAATACATGTAAGATGTATATTGGTTTGGACCAGAAAGTGGGGGCAGCTCGAAGTGGGGGCTTCCAGGTGGATTGAAAGATTTTCTGATTGGCAATTGGTTGAAAGAGTTATTATCTAAAGACCTAGAATCAAAGAAAAGAGTGTCTGGATTAAGATAATAGGTCGTGGAGACCAAGGTTCTTATTGTACAGATGAAGCCTCCAGAGAGGCTTCAGGGAGAGTAGATGGCAAATGTCTCTAATCAGACCTAATAAGGTGCCAGACTCTCAGTCAAGCTCTCCTGGTGGTTCCATTGTGTAAAGGTGGGCACCCTGGGCTCTGAACCCAGGGGTAATTTTGAAAGCACCTAAAGAACGACGCATCCTCTATACAGAACGTGTCTCCTGATGCAACTGTGGTAAGTGCTGGGGGAGGGCGTTAACAGGAACCTCCCCCGCCTCCCCAGCAGATGCCTGGGATGCAGAGGCTCTATGTTCTCATTGAAATGCCACCTGGTTTCTTTTGACCACAGTTCAACTGGAAATGACGTGCTTTCGTGAAAGGCTGTCATCCTCCGGAGAAAGTTGAGGCATCTTAGGAGGCCACGTCCCTCCACCGAAGGCCAGCCCGCTTCCATTTGCAGGAGCGCTAAGAATGGACAAGGTCAGAAGTCTCCCCAGAAAGAAATAGTGGGGCACTCTGACACACAAAGGGCTCTGTAGCGTTTGCGTAGCTTCGCTTCTCTGAGCCTCAGTTCCTTTCCTCAGGACGCTGTGACTGGAGAGTTCTGTGATTCTAAGGCATGGCCTCTCCCTCAAAGAACTTACAATCTCATATCAAATTTATACCAAACCGAACACAGGCAAAATAAGACAAAAACCATAAACCATCCAGGACCAAGTTGCTTGTCAACAACAGATAAAAACCGTTTCAGGGGAAAATAAAACAGCTGGTAACGGTGATATTTTCACTAACCCCCATAAGATAGGTGGAATTTGGTAAGGCAGAGGTGAAGAGGGAAGGGATTAGAACAGCACCTTCTACCTTCTCACCTGCCAAGGGATTGCTGCGTAAACGAATCTGCATCCATTCGTTCATTCATTCATTTCTTCAACTAATACGTCTTGAGCATCTCTGCTGTGCTAGGCCTGTTCCTCTCAGTTGGGGACGCAGCAGGACACAAAGGCGTTAAGCCCCCTGAATGGGCTGGGCTTACATTTTCCTGGACTGATAAATACACAAGAAAGTAAAAGATGCGTCTGCCCAGGCAGCAAGGCTGGCTCCCTGCTAAGAGGCTCTGCCCTTTTCCCTCTGATGCAGGTTTGACCCCAGGAGCTGCCTCCTGCCTCTTACCCTACTTCTGTGACTCACCTTTTTTATTTGGGAACTTCGGCTTCCCCTGCCTAGGGCTTTTGCACAGATCCCACTGGGGAGGCATTCAGACTGGCGACCCCATGTAAAAAAGAACAGTCTAAGTCGCAGCTGATACTCTGTGTTCAGAACCTGGCTGCAAATCCAACACCAGCCCAGCATGGTTGACCCAAGTGTATGGTCTTCATATTCTCTTAACTGAGCATGTGTTCTTTGGCTGTGGAACAACTCAAGCTCTCTGCCACCTTACGCAGCCTCCATGACACATCTAAGTCTGCAGGGAGACCACAGTTTATGCTGCCACTCTGGGTCCCCTGTCATATGCAGTCACCTCAAGCAGAAAAGGCTTAACATAAAGACATTCCCATCCTGATCCCTTAATTTCTCATGCAGACACGCCAAGCACCAGCTTTCAGGCGGCAGCCCTTCCACTGCCACATGGAGTTTGCTCCTGGATTTTCTTCCAACGTGGCTATGGCTCAGTTCCCACTTCTCCTGGCTCGTGATCAGCAGACAGACCAGGCTAAGCCATCAGCACAGGGCAATAGGCCATTCAGGTGTGTCACCAGTCCCCAGACCAGAGCATCTGCCAGGGAACATCTGGCTCCAGCAGGCCTTACTCTCTTTCCATTTTCCACTTTAACTGTAGTAGAAGTAATGACCCCTACCATCCAGCAAGTGCTTATTTGTTCCATGTTTTAATTAATGCACTATACATATTATCTCACTTATTTTTCAGGACAATTCTATGGTATAGGCACTAGGATTATTTCATTTTATAGATGGAAAGAGCTGACTCATGGATATTAAATAGGTTAAGTTAATTGCCCATGATCGCATATCTTGAGAGTGATTGAGCTGGTGTTGAAAACTGGGCCTGTCTCTTTCGAAGGCCTTGTTTGCCATGAAATACAACCTTGTTTGAGCATAACCTGCTGGAAATCTGTTGACTTTAAGGATTCCCAGAACTGAACGAAGGAAGAAGCACCCTTGCCAAGTACACTTCCTTTCTCCAAAACAGAAAACAAACACATGAAGTCATCCTTCCAGGTAACATGTTTATATCAACCAGTAGATCTTGATGAGCTGGTTGGGGAGAATTTCAGATGACTCCGTCTTCACCTTTCAGCCTTGTGGCACCTGGGTTTTCATTTTTCTCTGTCAGTTGGGCCTAAACCCTGGAAAAGGACCCTCCCTCTCCAGAGTCATTGGAAATATTAATGCTAAGAGGAGATTTGATCAGCAATTTGATGTGTCAGTAAAAGGGACCCACATTCCACTGACCCTCAAACCAGCAACTGAATTTTGTTGATTTATTAACTATTACTGGACGTCTTTTTGGGACCAAGCATTCTTCTAGGTTCTGGGAATAAAACAGTGGAAAAAATACATTTTTAAAAATATCCAGCAACCTAGATCATTACAACAGCCACTCAGTTCGTCTCCTTGGATCTTCCTTGCCCTGGTTCCAATCTACTTCCTCCACATCTTTTTTAAAATGAAAAGGAATTAGACTAGGTACAGTGGCTCTGGTTCCAATCTACTTCCTCCACATCTTTTTAAAACGAAAAGAAATTAGACCAGGTGCAGTGGCTCATGCCTATAATCCCAGCACTTTGGTAGGCTAAGGTGGGAGGATCGCTTGAGTCCAGGGATTCAAGACCAGTCTGGGCAACATAGTGAGACCTCATCTCTACAAAAAATAAACAGCTGGCTACAGTCCCAACTACTCTGGTGGCTGAGGTAGGAGGTCGAGACTGAAGTGAGCTGTGATTGCACCACTGTACTGCAGCCTGGATGACACAGCAAAATTCTGTCTAAAAAATAAAAATAAAAAAATAGCCACATATGGTGACACATGCCTGGAGTCCCAGCTGCTCAGGAGGCTGACGTAGGAGGATTGCTTGAACCACAGAGGTTGAGACTGCAGTGAGCTATGATCGTGCCACTACATACCAGGATAGGCAACAAAGCAAGACCTTGTCTCTAAAAAAAAAAAAAAAAACAGAAAAATGAAAATGATTTCTATCACATTGTCCTCAATACCTTCGATGGCATCCCATTGCCCTCAGGAAGCATCCTGAAGCCCTGTAAGTGGCTTATCAAAAAGGCATCCATGAAGTGGTTCCATCACACCTCGTGCCACATGCACGCGTCCAGGTGGACCTAGGTCTGAATCATCCTGTCTTGTTCCATGTATTCTGCCACCTTTACCCAGCCAAGTGCTGCTGAAACACTCACACAACCCTATGCACATGGCCCTCAATCTTGAAGGAAAGGCAAATGCAGAGACCTGGGGGCCCATTTCCTCCCTATTATGCAGCTTAGAGAGGGCCGGCCCTGCACAGCTGAGTCAGTTCAGAGGGAGATGAGGGTGTGCTGGTCCCTGCCACCGAGATGTCCCCTTTCTAAGAGAGCCACTTCTCTGAGCAGGGAGCATCACTATGACATGTAGTTGTTCCTTGCCCTGACCTCTACTCCATCCCTGAAATAGTGATCACTACAGAGGACAAGGCCTCTCTCTGTGGACCGCCTACCAAGATCCTCTCAGACCACCTATGCTGGCCCACACCATGAAGTCCCGAGAGTTCCAGGGAGCCAATGGGCTCCACCACTGCTGTTTGTAAGTCCACGACCCCTGATGCCCTCTCTTCTCTCCTCGACATGTGCCTATGGAGAACGTGTGAGCACCTGAAACACTTTTGCTCAACACTATTTCTTTTTTATTTGTTAACTTTTCTTTTTTAGACAGGGTCTTGCTGTGTTGCCCAGGCTGGCCTCAAACTCCTGGGCTCAAGCAATCCTCCTGCCTTGGCCTCCCAAAGTGCTGGGATTAGAGGCGTGAGCTGCCACAACCAACCATTCAACATTTCTCATGAACTTGTTCAAATCTACTTCCTGATGTGTCTTTAAACTCCACAGAACCAGGGACCTCTCTGACTTATTCCCTATATTCTCTGAGCCTAGCACAGAACCTGGCATACAACAAACGACCAACAGTTGTTTCCTGAAGGAAAAGTGCTTCTACGATAACTCATCATGTTCTGGTTGTTGGTGTGTCTTTTTCCCCAATTAAACTATGTTCTGAAATGGTAGAAACAGTATTTTATTTATGTTTGTAATTCCACACCCTAATGGCATATTTGCAACACACTTGCTCAACAAATGCTAAATGAATGAATAAAGGAATGAGTTAATGTCATCCCTCCCCGTCTCTAGGCCTCCTCTGCAAAACGATCAGGTAGAGGAGATGACCTCTCTCATGGTACTGCTTCTATTGCTCTATGATAGCTGCATTTCTAGGCAGCCGTGTTTCTGACTCTCTGAAAGTTGCAGAGCACCACAGACAGCTGCATAAAATGTTTACATAAATGGAAGGATAGACAGAGGAGAGAACTGGGAATTCTAGCTAGAGTGTGTCCTTCTGAAAATTTTGAAGTCATATGCCAAAGTCAAAATTTGTAAAGCTTTGGTCAAGTGGTACAATGAAAAATAACCAAACACCAAGTTTCCAGATTCTGTTTCTTGCAAATTAGTTTTGTTAAAGAGGTTGGCTGAGAAAGTGGCTTTTAGGCCAGGCGCAGTGGCTCACCCTTGTGATCCCAGCACTCTGGGAAGGCGAAGGGGGCAGATCACCTGAGGTCAGGAGTTGGAGACCAGCCTGGCCAACATGGTGAAACCCTGTCTCTACTAAAAATACCAAAAAAAAAAAAATTAGCTGGGCGTGATGGCGTGTGCCTGTAATCCCAGCACTTCAGGAGGCCAAGGCGGGTGGATCACGAGGTCAAGAGATCAACACCATCCTGGCCAACATGGTGAAACCCCGTTTCTACTAAAAATACAAAACTAGCTGGGCCCAAGTGGTGGCAGGAGCCTGTAGTCCCAGCTACTTGAGAGGCTGAGGCAGGAGAATCACTTGAACCTGGGAGGCAGAGGTTGCAGTGAGCCGAGATCACATTGCTGCACTCTGGCCTGGTGACAGAGCAAGACTCCATCTAAAAAAAAGAAAAGAAAAGAAAAGAAAACAAAGCGGTTTTTACACTGTGTTTCAAGCTCCCAGAAGTCTTTTTGTTAGGGAGAGACGACGTTGAAGTTTCCATATGATATATATATAGTGGCTGCAGAAAACTGTTTAACTACAACCTTTATATTTAATTCATATTTTATGTATGTTTGTAAGTAACTTTAAAATATTTTATGTTTATAACATAAAATACATATATATAAAATATTTTAATTATCTCATTTTCAAAATAATAGTAAGGCTGTGTACATATTATAGTATTGCCAAACTGCCAATAGATTGTGAGCATCATAATAACATTTTTTCCTTGAATTTCATTACTTCTCAGATTTCCATTCTTTTTTTAAAATTTCAAAAAATGGATGTTTTTGCTGTCAAGGTTTGTAAGCACCTTAAGAAATTGTTTTGACCCGACCAGACATTGTTCCAGAGGCAGACGCAGGAACTCAGCCGTCCACGGGTTGCACTCTTGGTCGTGTACTCCTATCCCTTGAAACACTGGTGCTCTGTCAGCACCTCTTAGGTGTGCCATGAGAATTTAGAAAAAATATTCCAAATTGTACCAAAAATATTTGAATAATAACTATCATGACAATATTATTTCTAGCTCTTAGGAAATTTATCTCTTTGGTTATTTTGACTTGGTGCTATTTAGATTTGGGGATCTGAAATTAAGTGAGAAAATATAGTCAGAGCACCCAGAATACAAGTGACCCCTGGTGCTCCCCTCTTCTCTCCTCCACTGGTCTCCCTCCCACTGTAGAATAACTTTTAGTGGCTTTTTCCCTGAAAAAGATAACCGAAGTCAAGTGCTCACCCTCTCCACCACTCCCTTACAAGATCCTGCCATGGAAAGGATTCTGCCAGGGATCCAGGACGCCATGGATTCTGCCATGGCACCTGTGGGATTTGGCTGTTCGCAAGCTCTGGGAGGGTTTGCAGGGAATTGGTGATGCTGTGGTAACAAAGGCCTGAGAAGAAGGGGTATTGGAGTTCTACAGGACCCCTCTCTTTTGTGCTCATGGGTGGGTGGATGACTGGAATGGAACAGGACCCCACAGTGAGTGGGCTCCAGCCGCACGAATATCTCAACCCAGCTGTGGGTCAAGAATTATTTTAGTTGTACCATTACACTGAACATGGACCTACAGCCACACTCATGCTGTGCTTATTTACTGAGCACCTACTATGTGAAAAGTGGCCAGAGTGCAAGAACTATAAGAAATAGGGCCTGGTCCCTGCTGTTTAGGAGCTCCCACTTTTCCATGCATCTGCATGGAAAGCTTTCTATTAAGTTGGTGCTAACGTAATTGCAGTTTTTGCATTGTGGAAATTTGCTGATTGAGACTGGAATACATTCCTAAATAAATGTGGTTATATTATACATTTTAATGCACATTTCTCACTTTTTTTGGCTAATGACTTATTACTTGCTGTTTATTTGATATTTATTTTGGACTATGGAAATGATGTCAGACAAAAAGCAAATTTGAGCAATTTTCTTATTCGAGTTCAAAATGGGTCGTAAAGCAGCGGAGACAACTCCCAACATCAACAACGCATTTGGTCCAGGAACTGCTAATGAACACACAGCACAGTGGAGGTTCAGATAAGAAGCGTAGTGGCTGGCCATGGGAAACTGACCATGACCAACTCAGAGCAATCATCGAGGCCGATCCTCTTACAACTACTCAAGAAGTTGTCAAAGAACTCAGCGTCAACCATTTTATGGTCATTTGGCATTTGAAGCAAATTGGAAAGGTGAAAATGCTTGATAAGTGGGTGTCTTATGAGCCAAACAAAAATTTTTTAAAAAATGATCATTTTGAAGTGTCATCTTCTCTTATTCCATGCAACAACGACAAACCATTTCTTGATCAGATTGTGACATGCGACGAAAAGTGGATTTTATGTGATAAGTGGTGGAGACCAGCTGAGGGGTTGGACTGAGAAGAAACTCCAAAGCACTTCCCAAAGCCAAACTCACAGCAAAAAAAGGTCATAGTCACTGTTGGGTGGTCTGCTGGTCTGATCCATTACAGCTTTCTGAATCCCCGAGAAAACATTACATCTGAGAAGTATGCTCAGCAAATCAGTGAGATGCACCAAACACAGCAATGCCTACAGCTGGCATTGGTCAACAGAAAGGGCCCGATTCTTCTCGACAATGCCCGACCCCATATTGCACAATCAATGCTTCAAAAGTTGAAGGAATTGGGCTATGAAGTTTTGCCTCATTCACCATATTCACCTGAACCTCTTGCCAACTAACTACGTCTTCAAGCATCTGGACAACTTTTTGCAGGGAATACGCTTCCGCAAAAAATGCTTTCCAACAGTTACTCAAATCCTGAAACACAAATTTTTACACTACAGGAATAAATAAACTTATTTCTCATCAGCAAAAATGTGTTGATTGTAATGGTTCCTATTTTGACTAGTAAAAATGTATTTGAGCCTAGTTATGATTTAAAATCCACGGTCTGAAACCGCAATTGCTTTTGCACCAATCTAATATTAACATGAGGTCTCCCCAGCTCCTGGGCTGAGTACACACACCCTGCCAGAGGAAGATGTGAAGTTCATTCCATCACAAATGCCACATGCCTGGGCCCGGTGGAGCCAGTCACCCCGAACTTGTATTCAGTACAGCATTTTCCCACATTTTGCCATCTGCTCTTATGCAAAACAGGTGTTGTTTTGCATCTAAAGAAAATGTGACCTGGGCACTTGGGTTGTATGCTCCCAGTTACTCGTCTAATAATTAACCATGAAGGGTCTGGAATTCACAGTCGCAGACACTAAAACCTGGGATTCTTGCAATGCTACAGCCATGAGCCGAGTCACACAGAAGGCCCTGGGCCATCCCTCTGCTCGCCTGAGGCAAATGCACATCTGATGGCTTCCTCTGCCCTTTTGTTTATGGAGATGGAGATTCACTGAGCCAGACTAAGGCATAAGTGACTATTCCTCTATCCCCCTCTCACATGTAAATTGTATATTCACTGTATATCGCCCATTTGACCTTCACAGCAACAGTCCTATAAGGTCACTGTCACCCCAGCCCCCAGGACAGGACAGAGACACAGGCAGGCAAGTACTTGGATTCTACCTGCCCCAGCTCACATACGCCGCTGGGCTAGAATTCACCTTACAGCGCTGCCTTTGTGCACATCAGGGAGGAGGAAGGCTGCCTTTATATACCACAGACTCACAGATGCCATTTATAGACATTTCAGGCAGCACAGAGTGGAAGCCAGGAGGGCTCGGTAGGCATTCAGTGAGAAAAGTCATCTTTGCACCGCAGGCTGAACTCATGCCCTCAATTCACACCGGTCCTTGGAGCACCTACGCTGGTGACTAGGGCTGAGGGATGGTGGACGGAGGGCATGCCAGGTCAGAAAGAATCGTGGAGGGGCTTCATCCAGCCTGTCCTATCTCTTCCCCCCGTCCTTTCTCTTCCCCCTGGGTCCCTGCTGCCCCTGGGCTCCTTCCCAGCCTGTGCCTCATCTGGGATGGGTCCTCTGAGGCAGGCCATAGCAACTGCCCTTGACCTTATTGTTACCTACCCTCTAGGCTCCTCTCCCAGGCTTCACGTTTGGGTAGAAGATGTGGCTGGCAGACACTGTGATGCCTGCGTGCCTGGGCAAAACAGGGGAAGAGAGGAAATGCCAGCCAGCTTGGCCTGTGTGTATGTGCACCTGTGGGTCAGCATGTGCGTGTGTGTGTCTGCATGTGTGTGTGTCTGTGTGTGTATCTGTGTGTGTCTGTGTGTGTGTCTGTGCGTGTGTTCTGTATGTGTGTGTGTCTGTGTGTGTGTCTGCATGTGTGTCAGTGTGTGTCTCTGTGTCTGTGCATGTGGGTGTGTCTGTATGTGTGGGTGTGTATGCATATGTGTGTGTGTCTGTGCATGTGTATGTGTCTGTGTGTGTGTGTCTGTATGTGTGGGTGTCTGCGTGTGTGTGTGTCAGTGTGTCTCTGTGTGTATTTGTGCATGTGTGTGTCTGTATGTGTGGGTGTGTCTGTATGTGTGGGTGTGGGTGTGTCTGTGCGTGTGCATGTGTGCAATATTGTTGGCTCCCCCTCCAGAGAGGCCTTCTCAGACTGCCTCCTCTTAAACTAACCTCTTCATCCTCTTATCCTGATTAATTTTTTACACACTTTCCCCCGGCCGACACCATATTTTACACACACACACACACACACACACACACACACACACACACAGAGTTTATGGGTTTGTTGTCCCTCTTTCCCACTGGGTTAACCTATTCTAGTAAAACAGAAGTTCTAGGAGGAAAGGAACCTTGCTTGTCCTGTGATTCCATGTGAGTGGCATCAGGACAGAGTCCCTGCAAGTGAAGCCGGGAAACAGGGAGGGCGGGCACAGGGGGAGTGTCGTCCTCCGGGCTGCAGACCAAGGTCACAGAAGCCTCCCCACCCATGGCTGAGGCCTGCCCCCGGGAAGGTTGAGAAACCTCCACCATCTCCAGGAATGGTGGCCTGCACTTCACCAACACTATCCAAATCCCACACAAGTTCCTCAAAGTAGTGAACCCTCACCCAGGCCCACACGTGGGAGGGATAAGAGTGTTGCTGCTGAGGGCACAGCCAGCCAGGAGACAGGAGGCTCCCAGACGCACAGCAATCAGTCGATCAACATCCATGAATAAACGGGCAAACTAATAAGGAACCTATTGATATTTAGACTGATTTAAATGCACTACAAAGGGCCAGGCGCAGTGGCTCACACCTGTAATCCCAGCACTTTGGGAGGCCAAGGTGGGCTGATCACTTGAGGTCAGGAGTTCGAGACCAGCCTGGCCAACATAGTGAAACCCCCATCTCTACTAAAAATACAAAAATCCATCAACTGTGTTGGCACATGCCTGTAGTCCCAGCTACTCAGGAGGCTGAGGCACCAGAATCGCTTGACCCCAGAGGGCAGAGGTTGTGTGAGCCAAGATCGTGCCACTGCAGTCCAGCCTGGGCAACAGAGTGAGACTTGGTCTCAAACAAAAAAAATGCGTTAGAAAATTTCAAGACTCTGATTTTCAACAGCTAATAATCTTGTTCATGTATTTAAGAATATTGCACAGCAATATTTATTTAACCTGTGAAAGGAAAATCAATCTCGGGACTGTCAAATCACTAA
This sequence comes from Rhinopithecus bieti, assembly GCF_001698545.2. Classification (NCBI taxonomy): domain Eukaryota; kingdom Metazoa; phylum Chordata; class Mammalia; order Primates; family Cercopithecidae; genus Rhinopithecus; species Rhinopithecus bieti. The sequence goes on from NW_016816078.1 coordinate 82,761, forward strand.
GCCAAGGGGAAAAGTCAAGTTGGGAGCTGCGATAGGCAAACCTGCCTCCCATTTTATTCCTAAATAAGATAGCTGCAAAGATTTTAAAAGCTACATACCTCCTTCACAATTTTCCCACAGGGAAATTCCTTTTGGGCCTCAAGATCTTTCCCGTAGAAGGGTTCTGCTGAATTTTACCCGGACAGTGTAAACCGATAGCTTCCCTTCCCAGGTGTGGGACAGAAAGTCATCCCTCTGCTCACCTGAGGCAAATGCACATCTGATGGCTTCCTCCGCCCTTTTGTTTATGGAGAATGGAGATTCACTGAGCCAGACTAAGGCATAAGTGACTATTCCTCTATCCCCCTCTCACATGTAAATTGTATATTCACTGAAAGGCTGAGCAAAAACTCAAAAGAATGCAGACTTTGGGCTCCTATCTGCCTATGATCTGGAAGCCCCCGCTTTGAGTTTTCCCACCTTTGCAGACCAAACCAATGTACAGCTGACACATATTGATTGGCCTCATGTCTCCCTAAAATGTATAAAAAGCAAGGTGTTCCCTGACCACCTTGGGCGCATGTGGTCAGGACCTCCTGAGCCCGTGTCACGGGCGAGCCTTTCACCTCGGCAAAACAAACTTTCTAAACGGATTGAGACCTGTCTCAACTACTTTGGGTTCACAGAACAAAAGCTCATTGTTGCCACAGTTTGCGCAACTTCTCAGCAGCCAATGCATTGAGATACATAGGTTCTGTCATCAGTTTTATTTGTGAAACCTGGTTGTTGTTCCTACCTTCAAAAGTAGAGCAGTGATGTCTTTCACTTAACCTCTACCAGCTTTTATCTCATCCTGCTGTGGGCAGATCTTGTTTACCCTGCCAAGTCCCTGCCACCTGTGGCTTCAGTGGCTCGTAGGTAGGAACCAAACCTTTTAATCCCTAAAATCCCAGCCCCATGCACATCCCAGCACAGAGGATAGGCTCCGTGACTGTTTGCCAAATGAGTAAAAGGAAAGGAATCTGTGCACAGTGTGCCTCATTACTAATCAGCTTGGATAAGAGCAAATCTATGACAGGTTCCATTATTACTTCTAGTTATGCGTTAGAATACACTCTCCCGGAGCCAAGGCACACCATGGTGCAGAGATGGTTTGATGACAACCCAGTACCCAAAACACTCCATTGAGGAGGTACCCAGTTTACATGGCCATAATTTATACTAGCATTTTAGGTGAACTACAAATCCATTCATCTATTAGAGATACAGTCTGATAGGTTGGGAAGGGCATGGGCTTTGGAATCCAAAGCCACGTCTGGATCCTGACTTCCCTGTTCTCCTAGCTGGCCCTGGTTTTGTATTTCACTAATATCTCCAAACTGCCTGTCTGTATTTGGGCATTATGGTCTGCTTTCCTGGGTTGTTGTAAGAATGAAATACAATGCCTGCAAACTATATGGCATAGCATTTATTGATGAGGATGTAGAGAAATCAGAACCCTCACACACTGTGGGTGAGGATATAAAACAATGCAGCTGCTATGGAAAACATCATGGTGGTTCCTCAAAAATTAAACATAGAATTACTATACGATCCAGTCCATTCTCACATCGCTATAAAGAAATACCTGAGACCGGGTAATTTATAAAGAAAGAGTTTTAATTGACTCATCATTCCACAGGCTGTATGGGAAGCATGGCTGGGGAGGCCTCAGGAAACTTACAATCATGACAGAAGGCAAAGGGTAAGCAGGCACATCTCACATGCCAGAGCAGGAGCAAGAGAGAGCAGAAGGGAAATGCCATGCACTTTTAAACAACTGGATATTGTGAGAACTCACTATCATGAGAACAGCAAGGGGGAAATCCGCCCCCATGATCCAATCACCTCCCACCAGGTTTCTCCCCCAACACAGGGGATTACAACTCAACATGAGATTTGTGTAGGGACACAGTGCCAAACCATATCCATACCCAAAGTAAGTAAAAGCAGAGACACAAACAGATATTTGTACGTTCATGTCTATAGCAACATTATTCACAGTGGCCAGAGGGTGGAAGAAACCCAAGTGTCCATGGACGGCAGAATGGATGAGCAGAATGGAAGAGCAGAATGGATGAGCAGAATGGGTCATCCACAGGCAATGGAGCATGATTCAGCCTTAGAAAGGAAGAAATTCTGACACGTGCTACTCCATGAATGAACCTTGAAAACATTACGCTAGGTGAAATAAGTCCAGTCACAAAAAGACAAATACTGTATGATTCCACTCATATGAGGTACCTAGAGTAGCTGAATTCATACAGATGGAAAGTAGAAAGGGGGTTGCCAGGGAAACGGAGAGTTGGTGTTTCATGGGTACAGAGTTTCTACTGGGAGAGATTTAAAAATATCTAGAGATGGATAGTGGTGGTGGTTGCATAAAAATATAAATATAGTTAGTGCCACAGAACTGCACACTTAAAATGGTTACGATGGTCAATTTTATGTTATATAGATTTTCCACAATTTAAAAAAAAAAAGTAGCCTTTTCACAAGATGGCACCGAAAGAAAAGAAGGAAGCTCCTGCCCCTCCTAAAGTGGAAGAAAGCCAAAGTGAAGGCTTCGAAGGCCAAGAAAGCAGTGTTGAAAGGCGTCCACAGCCACAAAAAAAAGAAGACCCACACGTCACTCACTTTCCGGTGACACTGCGACTCCAGAGGCAGCCCAGAGAGGCAGCCCAAATATCCTTGGGAGAGCACCCCCAGGAGAACAAGCTTGACCACTATGCTATCATCAAGTTGCCACCGACCACTGAGTCGGCAGTGAAGAAGATAGAAGACAACAACACACTTATATTCATTGTGGATGTTAAAACCAACAAGCACCAGATTAAGCAGGCTGTGATGAAGCTCTATGACATTGATGTGGCCAAGGTCAGCTCCAGTTCGGCCTGATGGAGAGAAGAAGGCATATGTTCAACTGAATCCTGATTACAATGCTTTGGATGTTGCCAGCAAAATTGAGATCATCTAAATTGAGTCCAGCTGGCTGATTATGTGTGTATGTGTATATATATGTGTGTGTGTATATATATACACACACACATATGCACAAGAAATAAATGTGTTGCTTTTATTTGTCTGCTTGTGAGGGTCACATCTTAAGAAAAGTTTACAGAAGTCAAGAGTGATGGTGATGCCACAACTGGAAAGATTGGGCACATGGAGGTTCTTGCCCCAGTGAGGGCACTGCTGCTTTCCAGGAAGGCTGTTTTCAAGCCTGAATCCTGAGCCTTTGTTCAAAGCATGTCATCTCTCCAAGGTCCTGAGCAGACCACCTGAAAGGTGCAGTGTAGATGGTTTTGGGAAGGGATGGAGTCATGGCTGTGGAGTACAGTCAGGGGTACCATTGGCTCAGAAGTCCTTTTTCTCTATGACAGAAACCAAACAGCTGGTTGTGTATCTAGCGACAAACTCAGGAACCTGTGAAAATTTGAAAGCACTGAGCAACCCCTAACAAGAGTGTTCCCTCAGTCCCTAATACCAAAACACCTGGCTTCCCAGGTGAAGGCCTAGCTCAGCTGCCATCTCCAGGAGAGAGCTGAGGTCTCACCACAGCAACATACCTGCTACCCCATCCCTCCAAGACGCAGCAGCCCCACTGCTCCATCCAGCCCCTTCATTTCACTGCATCACTGGCCAGTAGAGTCACTGTTTAATATATGAATGTTGGCAAATTCCATCATGACACAAATGAAAATATCTACACCTAGTATTTGCATTTGATATATAAACATGCTTGTTGTATAATGAGAATTACAGTTATTCCAGCCCAGGGTAGTATCCAACAACTCCTATGATTCACACCAGCTCCAATGCTCTGAGCACAGGATAAATACCGAACTAGGGGAACACAGTAGGCCTGGACTAGGTGGAAGGGCAGTTGACTCCAGCTCAGGGACATTGCTGGGAGCCCAGGTTGGACCACACAGGTATAGGGATTAGGAAACCAAAGACGATTGAAATGAAGTGGCCACCTTCAAGGAGTGTGAGCCTCCAGGTGCCTACAGAAAGAGCAAAAGCAGTGAGGCCCACCATCACTGACTGGGTGCCAGGCACTATCCTAATTTCATAACAACATTTAATCCTCGCAACAATTTTTTGCAGTAGATACTGGTTATTGTCACCACCTCACAAATGGGGAAGCTGAGGCACAGAGCATTACGTAACCCCCCCAACACCACCCAGTTCCTCACGGAGGTAGCCTGGGTTTTAGCCTCCTGAGTCTGTAGGCCTGCCATGCTGTAGGGTGCAGCCTAGTCTCGTAACCCAAGCCAGGAGGTGAGGAAGGTTTCCAGGCTGCATGAAATTCTCCAGGAGGGAGCTGATCCCCTTCTGGATCGTAGATTCCAATGGAGGAAGCTAAAAACCTTAGAACTCATGAGGGCCCCACTCATACTTAATAAACAAGGAACCAAGGCCAGGAAGGGACCCCGTGAAGATTCTGGTTGGGCCTTGCTGGGAGCATTGATCTTCCAGATGGCTGTGAGTGTCTGGCAGTGCTTACCGCTTATGGTCACAACACAAGCAGTCTGCTTTGATGAGAAAGCCTGGCTCCAAGCCAGGGCTCACATAGCAGGTGCATGATTATTTATTAAGCATGCAGGGACCCAGAATCCAGCACCCAGCCTGGCCTTCCACGGGCTTTACAGGGAAGCAGCTATGCTGGGTGGTAGGAGGTAAGGAGGAAATGAGGGTTTATAGAGGTAGGAGAGAGCAACCGGGGGAGACAGTACACTCCCTTTTTCCCTGTAAGACAGCTGTTCCATTACATCCTGAATTACCCAACTCTCAATACTGTTAAAACATAAAGCTTGCTTTGTTTTGGTTACTTTTAAAGGCAGTTGTAATTTTGAAGTCCATAGGTAGAGTTAGGGCAGGATTGTTTGAAGATCTGGGCCAACACCTGCCTCTGACCTGGTCTCCGTGCCCAGCTCATTGGCCTCTTCTGCTCAGAAGCCAACCTGCGGTGAGTGAGATCCAGGATGCAGGAACAAAGCCTGCCTTCACACAGGCAAACTGGTGGCAGCCCCAGAAGCAACCTGCCCTTACACAAGGCCATGAGCCCCAGGCGTTGGATTCTTCCTTCTCCACACTGCTGTCTGGCGTGTTTTCCTCACCTCCCTACTTGCTCCTTTACCTTTACTTCCTATCCTTCCTGAACTCCCAGAAATACCACAGGACCAGAAGCCAGAAGACTCAGCATTTACAGAACCAGTAACTGGAAAATGCAAAGCAAGTCAGTCCACACTGTTGAACATCATTAGTTTCCACCTCCAGAAAATGGGACCTTGGGGAAGATGGATCTGCTATACTAGACTCACAGGCTGAGGCAGTGATCATATGAGAACGTGGGTCCTTCAGAATCTTTTACATGCTGTGCAAACATGTCAGAAAGGGAAGCCCCAGCAGAGATGGCCAATAGGGGGCATCCCAGAAGAAATGTGTGACCATTTCATGGGATGTTTACTCCAAGCTAAAGGTGATGGAACATCCTATTCATTATCTTAGACCCTAATAATTAGCTGTTCAATCAATGAGTGCATAAATGAGCCAAAACCAGTTAAGGATGCATGCATCTGAAATTAGCAAACACCCACTGAGCTTTCATTATGTGCCAACTGTTGTCATGGGTTTCCTTTGTGTGAAATTCAAAGACTAAATCACCTTCATGTTCTAATGTAAAGGCAATAAAGAGGCAAACAACTCTGATTCAAGGCAGGGGCACTGGGGGAAAAGTAAAAAATACAGTGCAGATTCAAAAGGAGGAAAATGCTACATCGTTGGGAGGTCAGGAAAGGTTCACTGGCCATGACACATGGACAGAATTCCAAACTGTGTCACCAAGAAAGGGTGTCCCAGGCCAAGGGAATCATCTGCCCGAAGCTATCAAGGCAGAAGACGTGGGACTTGGAGGGAGCAGTAAAACCAAAGCATAGGTGTAAGTGGAAGTGCAAGAAAAAAGTGGACACTAAACCAGGAAAATGTGATTGGATCCAAAGAACAGAGGTCTCCAAGTGTCAGCTGAGGATGTTAGATTTACTCTCAGGACAGGAACGAGTGTCTGGATTCTTCCAGGCATTGACTGACACAACAGATTCCTTTTGCAAAAGAGCAAGTGATCAATTATGGTTTCAATTAATAATCCCCTGCCTAAACATAACTTCCTACTCCCTGGTACAAACACTCTCTCCCAAGTGAGCGAGTCACTAGCACCTGAAACCTAGCAATCATCACGTGTTAAATGGGATTAGCAGTACCCAGATCACAGAGTTGTTTTGGGAAATAACTGTGACAAGAGCTATGCAAGTATCTGGCTTGGAGATGTGTCTTTTTGACGAAAGTACAACAACAGCGTTTTTTGGTAGGGACTTATTTGCAATACAGACACACCTAAAATGAGGAAATACATTCCAGAATTATCTAGCTGAAGAAGACTCCATGTCATAGGTTAGGAATTTCAGGGGTGGGAGTCAGTGGGTTGCCACAGCATTGAGCCCAGAGACCGGGCCTCCTGACCCCAGCGTCCTCTCTCTTGCTGCTGGTTTCTCAGAAATCAAACACCAGAGAGTGAGTAAATGCACCTGGAATGTTTCCTGCAACAGAAAAGCCTGGCCTTTCTTGCTCATGCTAATCCCCCATCCATTAAAAGTTCCGAGTGCAGATGTTGAAGACAACATTGACCGACTCTGCAAAACCGCTTTGTTGCTGGCTTGCATAGAACAGAGAGTGCAGGTAGTCAACCACAAAGTCAAGAAGATCACCTTGTACGGACAGAACCTTGCCTTGACTCTGGAAGCCATATCCTATCTACCTCCCACCCCTAAATGCACAGGTGGCATGAGTTATTGGGTGTATCATTTTGCAGATTAGGAATTAATGGCTCAGAGAAATTGAACAACTACACCAAGAACATATGGTTGGTAACCATCGATTGTCTCAGCTTCTGCAGCTTCTCAACATGCCATTGCCTTCACCAATGCTACCAGTTACCTCTGTGTTGCTGAAACCAGTGAGCACTCTTTCGCTCTCTCTCACCAAACACTTTCTTCCTAAAAGCCCTTATCATCCCTTGGCTCTCATGACACCACACTCCTCTGGTTTGGTGCTCTCAGAACACTCCCTCGCACTGTTGTTGTTTGGCCAATCCAACTCTACTAGACCTCAGATGTTGGAGTTACCCAGGAATGCCCCCCTTGGCCCTCTCTGCTTTTCATTCTGCAGAGAGGAATTTCACACACCCCTTTGGCATTAATTGCCTCTCTAGGCCAGCTTAGAAGCATATATCTCTGCCTGAATGGCCCATGCACTTCTCAAACTCCACAAACCCAAAGCCCAACTCACTGTCTGCAGCTTGTCCTTGTAAATAACAGCCCCATCCACCTGAAATGATTCTGGCTTGCGCCTTCTCTCTCCTCCACTTCCTACACGAAAATAAACCTTTTCATTCCTGCTTCTAAGTATTAATAGCTCTTAAACCTTCAATTTCTACCATCCTCACCACCACCCTGCCTCTTATACTGGACTCATCTGGTAGCCTCCTAACTGGGCTCTCTGCAGCTACTCACATCTTTTTCCAAATCAGCCTCCACAAAGCAACCAGGCTGATGTTTTCAAATGTAAATGGGACCATGTTACTCTCTTAAAATCTTTTGATAGGTGTCCAAATGAATGACTGGATAAACAAAATGTAGTATATACAGACAATGAAATAGTATTCAGCCTTAGAAGAAAGGAAATTCTCACACATGCTACATGGATGAGCCTTGAGGACCTTGTGCTCAGTAAAAGAAGCCAGACACAAAAGGACAAACACCGTGTGATTCCATTCAGATGAGGCACCTACACTAGTTAAATTCACAGAGATAGAAAGTATAGCTGGGGTTACCAGGGGCTGGGAGAGAGGAAAGTGGGAGTTACTGTTTAATGGGTATGGAGTTTCACTTTTCCAAGACAAAGAAGTTCTGGAGATGGATGGTGATGATGCCTGCACAACAATGTGAGTGTACTTAACGCCACTAGACTACACACTTAAACATTGTTAAAATGGTAAATTTTGTGTTAGGTGTATTTTGCCACAATATTTAAAAATAAAAGAAACTGTTCAGTGGTTTCCTCTTGCCCCTGTAGAAAAGTTCCACATTGCCAGGCATGGCGGCTCACGCCTATAAACCCAGCATCTGGAAGTCTGAGCAGGCAGATCTCTTGAGCCCAGGAGTTCAAAACCAGCCTGGGCAATATGGTAAAACCCCATCTGCCCACACCCCCAAAAAAGAAACAAAAAATTAGCCAGGAGTGGTGGCACTCGCCTGTAGTCCTAGCTTCTCGGGAGGCTGAAGTAGGGCCTGGAAATCTCTTGAGCCTGGGAGGTAAAGGCTGCAGTGGGCCATGATCAGGCCACTGCACTCCAGCCTGGGTAACAGAGAAAGGCCATGTCTCAAAAAAAGGAAAGAAAAGTTCCCCATCCTTGACAGGGTTCCCCAGGCATGGTGGGCAAGCCCCTGAGCCTACTATCCTCCTCTCCCCATTTTTCAGGGCCAGCTGCAATGTACTTTGCTAGTTCCTGACATGGATGGCCTCTGAGGGTGTGTGCCCTCTACCCAGAGTGCTCATTGCCCCTCTCTCCCTGCACCACTCCTTTTGCCTGAACAGCTTCTGCTCAGCTTTTAAATCTTAACTTCAACACCCCAAACTCTGAAGGGACTTCCTTCATACCCAAATAATGTCACAACCCTGGATTCACATGAATACTATTCCTTGTGCTGTGCCTGCAAGAGATTTAACACCCACAAAATTATTTAATGCTTGTATACCAAGCTGAGAATGAGACCCATCTCTGTCTCGTCCGTGTGTGTGTGTTTATAGTGCCAGGCGCAGCATTGATAAAAGTCCTTCCAGGCCTACTGTTGGATCACAGAAGAGGCACCATGCTCACTGTTTTCCTGAGTCCAAGCCTTCCCTCTATGTGGCTTTGACTCTGCTAAGTCCCTTGATGACTGTGGACAAAAGAGCAAAAGTGGGCTGAGGGCAGGAGTGCAGGATGGGTCTGCTCTCCTCATGCTGAAGAGCCTACCAAGTGTTCAACCCCATGAATTATCACAAGGCCAGCTCCCCTCCAGCCTCCGCTCAACTTGCAACATACCCCGGCAGGGCGGGGCCCTCAGTCTCTTCCCTCCTTCCGGATCATTCCTGTCCTGGTGCATTAGTCAGGGTACTCCAGAGAAACAGAGCCAAAAGGACGTTCATAAATAGATAGAAAGATGCTTATTAGGAGGGATTGGCTCATGTGATGACGGAGGCTGAGCAGTCCCACTATCTGCCATCTGCAAGCCAGAGGCCCAGGAAAGCTGCAGATGTCGTGCAGTCCAAACCTGAGGGCCTGAGCACCAGGGCAGTCTATGGAGCAAGTCCTGGTCTGAGTCTGAAAGTGCCTGAACTAGAAGTTCCAGTGTCCCAGGGCAGGAAAGAATGGGTGTTCCAGCTCAAGAAAAGACAGCAAGTTTGCCTTTTTGCTCTACTCTTCCCCCAATAAATTGCACAATGCTGCCCACATTGGTGAGCGCACATCTTCTTTACTACAGATTCAAATGCTAACCTCTCTTCAAAGCACCACCAGACACACCCAGAAAGAGTGTGTTACCAGCTGTCTGAACATAGCCCAGTCAGGTTGATAAAGAAAATTACCCATCACACCTGGGTCCTACCCGACTTCCTGTGATGCAGAAGCATCGACACCGTGCAAGCTCTTGGCCAACGTCGTCTCATCGAACTCCACCAACAGCCCTCCGTTCTTCACAGGAGGGATGGTCACAAATTGCCCCAGGTCACATTGAGAGAGCAGGAATGCCAACATGTTTTTCCACCACCAGAGTCCTGCTGTGTCTCTAAGATTTTATTCCTTGGCTTTGCAGTCTCTGAGGATAACACCGTAACAGTGTCCAGCATCCCCTACCCATTCTTCAAGCTACCTCTAAATGCCACTTCCCCAACAGTGCCTTTCCTAAGCCCCATGAGGCACTCTTCCCCTCAGCTCCCAGAGGAGACTTCTAGAGCCAATATTGATCTAGCCATGGGCGCGACTTGTTTCTCTGATGCCCCCACAAGCCTGCGAGCTCCTTGGGGACAGAAGCCAGGTCTTCATCTCTGCTTTCTCCAAATCTAGTCCAGCCCCTGCATACAGAATATACTTATTATTAACATGGGTTGAATAAATAAATCAAAGGGTAATGTGCCTAACCTACTCAAGCCCCTTTCTTCTTCTGGGAAGAGGGGATAAATAATTCTTGCACGACCTGCTTCACATGGTTGTCGTAAAGTTGGAAATGAGAGAAGGTGTTTCCTTCACTTAAAAATACAGCTGAATATAAGATTCGCAATTCATTATCCACTTTTCAGAGGAGAATCAGGGGAAGGGGAGAGAAGACCACATTAATTATTTACATCAATTATAAGATTCACCTTACCTTCAAAATGCTAAAATTGAAAAAGCATACATTCATGCATCTTATAAATACATCAAGATGTGTAAAACCATGAAGCAGTGACATTGTGTGAGTTGCGGCCATTTGGGGGGTTTGTTAAAAAGACAGATCCTGGAGCCTCATTATCGAAAATTCTGATTCAAGGGTGATTTTTGGAGGGTGAAGAATCACCAGGTGATTTTGATGAGCTGACTAGTTTGGAAACTGGTCCCTAAAAAGACATAAAATTCACCCTCTTCTTTTAAAAAGGAAGAAACTGGGGGTGGCAGATAACCCAGAGCTTGTCACAGATCAGGCACAGGCAGTTCCACAAAACCCTGACTCCAGCTTCCCCTCCAACTCTTCATCAGGGCTTCCCACCAGGCCACTGCGCCTCCTTCTGGCTCCAGCTCAGACTTTACCAGATGCTGATGACTTCAACAATTCCGGACTCCTGACATCATTGGCTGTTCTCATTTCTGCAAAGTCGATGAACAAACCACTCACAGGAAAAAGCCAGTTACAGCAGGCAGCCGTCTGGGGGGATTTCAGATGGGAGCTGATAGTTGCACACACAAAACTGGTTTTACTTCCTTTAGGGTCTAGTAACCCTTTTACTCCACACTCCAGACAAACCATTTGAACACATGATCCCTTGAGTTGCTGAAATGCTTCCAATCGCCTTTGTTTTCAGCAAGGTTAAAACAGCATGAAACAACCTGGCTGGCATTCGGCAGAGGACCACCATGATTCCCTTTGTGTGAAACCAAAAGAAGTCTCCGAAGTCAAGGACCTTGGAGAGCCCGACGTATGCTCAGATTTTTTTTTTTGTTTGCTTTTGTTTTTCTTTATTTGTTTTATTTTTAATTGATACATAATAATTGTACCTATGTATGAGTTACACTGTGATACTGATAATTTGTACACCTTGTGTAATGATCAGTAAGCCAGACACAGAGAGACAAATAGCGCCTGATCTCACTCATATGCAGAAACTAAAAAGTGGATCTCACAAAAGCAGAAAGGAGACTAGCCTTATCTGAGACTGGAGAGGGGAGGGGGAGAAGGGGATGGGGAGGGATTGGTTAACGGGCACAAAGTTACTATTAAACAGGAAGAAAACGTTCTGGTGCTCTACTGCCCAGCAGGGTGATTACAGTTGACAATGGTGTATTGTATACTTCAAAATAGCTAGATTCTGAGATTCTGAGAAACCAGGGCCAGGCTCAGGGGTGAAAAAGGACTGCATGGACTCTCAAGCAGCACCACCCACCCCAGCTAAGTGGGATTGACTGGGTCCGGTGCCAGGACAGATGCAGGCATTGTCGCCTCACTTCAGAGGCTCAGGGAAGCCTCTGGTTGTCCCTCTTTTAGCGTTCACGCTGTCACTTTGAACAAATCTCTTTACACTCTGCAATTAACTTCTAAATCTGTAAATGATCTGATGATGTTGAGCTACATTACTTCTACCTTTCCTTTTATTAACTGCCAGAAACTGTCTGTTGCACAAAAGCTATTCAGGAGGCCTGGCCCGTGGAAGAAATGGCTATGGCTATGAAGTGGGCTGGGGTGTCGAGCGTAGCCTTGTTGGTATTGGCAGAAACCCTAAGTCTCAGGGACTCCTGGGAACTCCCTGGAGTAGACACTGGCTACGTCCTTCCAGCTGAGATGTTATAAGACTACGATTCTGATGGGCGGTAAATGACAATTCTGGGCATAACTGGGAGAAGTTGATTGCCTTGCTTGGCTCCACACTTCCCCAGCAGAGGTGTGCTCTGGGTCCCATCTGTCAGAGCACAGTTGCAACTCCCTGGGAGGTACAGGTTGGTCATGACTCGAAATGCTACCCTTTACCAAGTGTGTTTCTACTGCAGTGGGGGAAACCATCCAACACTCATTCTGGAAAGAATATTAGAGGCATTGCAACACATCCTGGGAGGATTGCTGGGGAGCTAGGGTGGACATTAAGACCATCCACCTCTTTGCCACCTCTAAGGCTTTTTTTATTAGGTATCAGAATGGGATGTGGATGTAGAATAAAATTAGGCCACCCGATAAAGCTTTTTCTGAATTGTAGAATTACTACAGGCTTTGTGTTTCTTCAAAGTGTGTGTAATGTCTCCAACCTGGCTAACAAAAAGGTTGTTATGCAAATTATGAATTATAATATCATTGTCACTTTTTTTTACATTTTGCCTTCATATTTCAGAAAGGAATTGAAACAGAAATTATCTGTAAATAGAATTTGCTTCTCTAGAAATCCTTTGAAACCCTTTGAAAGCACCAAGTACCTGTAGATTCACAGTGTGAGTCTGAGCTACTTGCATCACCTCCATAAGGTACACCGACATGACACATTCGTGTATCTCCAATGTGGCCCAAACGTGGCACGGAAAGCCAGGATTCTACTGCTGGCTCCCCTTGGAGCCATGTTGCTCAGTAAGGCCACCACTTGGGCCAGTGCCCATCACTGGACCTATCGTTTTTTACTCGAAGGAGTGGACATTGCGATTATATTCAAAATAGAAGAGACTGAAATATTTTATTACACTGAGCAATTCTACCCTGCAGAACAAACAAAAAACATCATAAGCCAGGTTGAATGATAACGTGGAGAAAACATCGGTAACATATATGAGAAACAAAAGCACTGATTTCAAAGAATAAAAAAAGCTGCAAAACAATTTTTAAAAATGATCCAATGGTCAATTGACAGAAAAAACTGACCAAGGAAATGCAATGCAAACAAACTAGCAGAGAAACAATGAGAGGCACAGATCCAACCTTCCCTAAGTCACCTGGCCCCACAGCTCCTCCTGCTCCTACCATGCTTCCTCTAAAGTGGCCCCAGAGCTACATGTTAAGAAATATCCATCTGCTATCCTTCTTCCAGTGTGGTGTGTAATCATTATAATATGACCCACCATTCATGGACAACTTCTGCTCTCTGTGTCCTGTGCTCCACTTTCTATTCATTTTTCTCATCTAATAATCACAACATCCCATCTCGTCCCCTATACAGAAGACAAGGATGTTGATGACTGCTGAGATGCCTTTTCTGTATTCGAACCCGGCCCTCTCTGGTTCTTTCTTTTGCCAGGGTCTCTCAACCTTGGCACAATTAACATTTGGGGCTCAGTAATTCTTTACCATAGGAGGCCATCCTGTGCCTTGTAGCATGTTTAGCAGCATCCCTGACCTCTCGTAACCAGATGCTCATAGTGCTCCCTCCCAAGCTGCAGCAGAAAAAGTGTCTCCAGACATCACCAAAGTCCCCTGAGTGGCAAAATCACCCCTGGTTAAAAACCGCTGTTTTCAACTACGTTTTCAACCCAGCTGCCCTAGTTTCATCCCAGATCCACAAGAAACCCAGTGATCCTCCAGGGTCCTTGTCAGGTGGGTGTGGAAACATATAAGTCATTTAAAATAAAGTATTTATTGTCTGTCTCTCCTCAGCCCACAGTAAAGTTGTTGAGATAAGGAACTATGTCTCTAATTCACCCTAGCACGGTGCCTGGCAGATAGCCAGTGTCCAAGAAAGTTCATAATTTATAAATGAATGGATAAACCCAGGCCAGTATGAATGGTAATATTGGAAACAGGTGCAAGCCTATACTTTTTTTTTTTTTGGCATGTGATTGTAAATTAGTAAACCTTGTGGAGAACAAATTGGCAACATGTATTAAAATTTTAAAGGTGAAACCCCTTTAAACTTTCAGCCAACAATTGCAAGGCTAAGAATTAATGCAGTAAACTCCATATCACCTACCTCAGGAAAACCCACCAGTGAGTTGCCCAAGTCAAGTTATTTATCCTCATGGTTCCCTGTGCTTTGTTTTCATAGTATTTATCATCGAAATAATTAAATAGGCTCAGTAGTCCTCCTCCTTTAAAGCAGGGACAAGCATTTACAGGTTCTTAGTATATATTTGTTACATAAGTAATAACTTATATGAGTAACTATAACAAGTAAATATATGTATATACATACCTTTGCTATTATAACCGTGATTACTGCACCACTGTTATAGTAGTAAAAAAAAATAGAAATAATCTAATGTCCATTTACAGGAATGTGGTTAAAAAGTATTCTACTGAGCGTCTGTATATCTTCTTTGGACAAATGTCTGTTTTGCCCATTTTTAAATCATGTTGGGTTGTTGCTGAGTTTTAGGAACTCTTTATATATCTGGACATAAAAATATTGTCAGACATAAAATCTGCAAATACTTGCTCCCATTCTACGATGTGCCTTTTTATTCCATTAATAGTGTACTTTGATGCACAAAAGTATTTTTTAAATTTTGATGAAAATAAATTTATCTATTTTCTCTTTTATTGTCTGTTTGGTGTCATATCCAAGAAATCATTGCCAAATCTATTATCGTGAAGTTTTTCCCCTATGTTTTCTTCTAAGAGTTTTGTAGTTGTAGTTTTTATGTTTGGGTCTTTGATCTATCTTGAGTTAATTTTTGTATATGCTATTAGCTAAGGGTCCAACTTCACTCTTTTGCATGTGAATATCCAATCTTCCCAGCACCATTTGTTGAAAAGTTTGTCTTTTCTCCATTTCAGTGGTAGTGACACCCTTGTTGGAAATCATTTGACCACATATGCAAAAATTTACTGTTGGGCTTTCTATTCTATCCCAATATTTATATATCTGTCTTTATGCCAGTACCACACTGTTTTGATTATTGTTCCTTTGTAGTGAGTTTTAAAGTCAGGAAGTATGAATCCTCCAAATTCGTTCTTCTTTTTCAAGATTGTTTTGGCTATTTAGAGTTCCTTGACATTTTCTACAAATTTTAAGATAGACTTTCTATTTCTGCCAAAAAAATCATTGAGATTTTGATAGGGATTGCATTGTATCAGTAGATCACATTAGGTAATAAGCACATGAAAAGTTATACATGAGGCACAGTCAAAAATTCACATATAACTTTCAACTCCCCAAAAACATAACTACTAATAGCCTACTGTTAACCAGAAGGCTTATCAATAAAATAAAATATTAATTAACATACATTTTCTATGTTATATGTCTTATATAAGATATTGTTACAATAAACTAAGCTAGAGACAAAAGTTATTAAGGAAAACGTAAGGAAGAGAATATATATTTACTCTTCATTAAGTGGAAGAGATTAATCACAAAGGTCTTCATCCTCATCATCTTCACATCTAGTGGGTTGAGGAGGAGGGAGTAGAGGAGGGGTTGGTCTTGCTGTCTCAGGGGTGGCAGAGGTGGAAGAAAATCCATGTGTAAATGGACCTGTACAGTTCAGCCCTGAGTTGTTCAAAGATCAACTGAAAATGCATGCATTATAAAAATGAATTTGATCTAAAATATTGAAAGATGCACAACTGCTAGGTGGAAAGGGAAAAAAAGCAAGCTGCATATCAGTATTACAATGTGTTTCCTTTTCACAACCTGTAAAGTATTGAAGTGTACATGAATAGATACCTCTATGTGTGTAGAAGA
The DNA here is from genome assembly GCF_001698545.2 of Rhinopithecus bieti. Taxonomy (NCBI): domain Eukaryota; kingdom Metazoa; phylum Chordata; class Mammalia; order Primates; family Cercopithecidae; genus Rhinopithecus; species Rhinopithecus bieti. The sequence goes on from NW_016816078.1 coordinate 98,727, forward strand.
GAATGTCATTCACTGAGAGAAACCCAATTGTTAGCAATCTGTTTATCCATGAAAAACAGGATTCAAGGCAACTTTCCTTTTCTGCTGATACACATCAGTATTGTTTTAACTTTTTGCAGCACATATATTATTTTTATAAAGAAAATATGTTATCTACAAATAATAAATATTTACTTTATTTGTAAATAGACAACAAAACCAACAACAGGAAGACTTTGAAGACCAGTGCTCCCAGAGCCGTCAGCTCTGCTGCGCTTGCTGTGTTCCCTGGTGTCCGAGGTCACTCTCCTTGGCACTGGGATGTCCTGCCTGCAAAAGAGAGGATGACACACAACCCCCTCTGCTGATGGCTTGGGTCAGTTCTGGATGTACCACTCCCTACCTGTACATTACTCTCTGTCAGTCTAGGTGTACCATCTAGGATGGGGTGATGATGACCTCATAATATGGAAAAGACTAGAAATAAGCATGGTAAGAAGTAGCACTAATTGAACACTCCTCATCTGTGCGCATAAATGTGTCAAACCACATGATCCTCTGGTGTTTAACAGTTTACCATTCCTACCAGCAGCGGGACAGGTAAGTGCCAGACCCAGCTGGCCCTGCCTCTCCACAGAGGCACAGAGCTGAATTCATCCTGTCTGACTCAGGGGCTGGCTCAGCTCCCATCAAACACAGCCTCTCATGGTCCTGAGGACTAGACGCATTCACAGTGGCATTGCACCTGGCTGGGGCGGTGCTTGGTGAGGCTGTGTCCTTCGTTTTCCTTCCTTGTGGCATTGAGGAGCTAGCTCCAACCTCAGCGGGTGGAACTGACTCACTGAGGAGATCCTGAGATGGGACTGAAACCAGCTCAGCCCCATCATGCGAGGACTGTGTCCTGTTGACCTTGAAGGTGGAGCCCCAGGGCAGGCACTGCCCTACACAGCTTCTGTCCTGCCTCAGACCCCCTCCCCTCTGCACACTCAGGTCTCATGCTTCAGAGCTGTGACAAGCACCTGACACAAACAACTTCTGCTCTGGGCAGCTGCCAGTGGCATGGCCTGTGAGGCCAGCAGTCAAGGACGTGCCTTTAACAGACCTCCTAAATCTACGGCGAGTGGCCAGGTGCAATGGCTCGCGCCTGGAATCCCAGCTTCTTGGGAGGCTGAGGCACAAGAATTGCTTGAACCCGGGAGGCAGAGGTTGCAGTGAGTCGAGATTACGCCACTGCATTCCAGTCTAGGCGACATTGTGTGAGAGTCTGCCTAGAAAAAAAAAAAAAAAAAAAAAAAAAGACCAGGCACAGTGACTCATGCCTGTAATTCCAGCACTTTGGGAGGCTGAGAAGGGCGAATCACGAGGTCAGGAGATCAAGACCATCCTGGCTAACACAGTGAAACCCCATCTCCACTAAAAATACAAAAAATTAGCCGGGCATGGTGGTGGGTGCCTGTAGTCCCAGCTACTCCGCAGGCTGAGGCAGGAGAATGGCATGAACCCGGGAGGCAGAGCTTGCAGTGAGCCGAGATCGCACCACTGCACTGCAGCCTGGGCTACAGAGCGAGACTCTGTCTCAAAAAAAAAAAAAAAAAATCTACCACAGGTAAGGGAATAAGGAATAGTGTTGCAAATTGTGCTCACCACTTATGGGAGTTGCACAGTCTCAAACCAAAACAAAGCATCCATGACTTAAAACCTTAAGTACCTCCCTGAAGAGGAAGCCCCCATAGGGGTGAGGGTAACAGGAGGTTGGGGTGCTGCTAGGAATGGAGTCCCCGGACTTTTGATGTCCTAGAAGAAATGAAGAGTTCACCAAGAATACATATAACACTTGCATAAGTCTAACCAGCTGCCAAAACAATGTGCCACAAGCTGGGTAAATGCAAGTTTATTTCTCATGGTTCCAGAGGCTGGAAGCTCAAGATGAAGATGAAGGCTGATTCTGTTCCTGGTGAGGGCCGCTTCTTGGTTTGTGCATCACACCTTCTTGCCATGTCCCAGAGCTCTGATGTCTCTTCCTCTAACTAGAAGGCCACCGGTCCTATGCCCTCATTTAGCCTAATTACCTCCTTAAATATCCTTGCATGTATTTATGCAACCAGGGAATGTGTTTCATCCATAGCAACATTCTTCTGTTTATTCATTTCTTCCAAAATAGTCACTGATTATCTATGCCAGACCCTGAACCCTCCAGTGAGGGGAGACCGCTGAGATCCCACTCGGCTCCTCCCCTCTGTCAGACTTCACTGATGACTGGAAGGAGAGACCAGCATGCAGAGGACATGTCAGCCACTGTGATGGTGAATGAGAGCACCTCTTACACTCACTCATCTACAAAACTCACCATCTTCCCGCACCAACTTCTCCTCCCCTCACCCAGCTCATGGCCTGACATCATACTCAGACAAGCCAGGACCAGAAATCCCGCTCCTTCCATCCAGAGCCGGAAACTCCGCCCCTTCCATCCAGGGCCAGAAATCCAGCTATTTCCATCCAGGGCCGGAAATCCAGCACCTTCCATCCAGGGTCGGAAATCCAGCTCCTTCCATCCAGGGTTGGAAATCCAGTGCCTTCCATCTAGGATCAGAAATCCAGCTCCTTCCATCCAGGGCAGAAACTCAGTTCCTTCCATCTGCCAGTGGAGGATAGTTGACTTTAGCTTCTTAATTCCTCTCAAGTTCCTGTCTCATTTCTTCCCCCTTCCCATATTGTGTAAGACCCTAATGGCTCCTCGGCCCCTTCCTGGGTCTTCCCAAGTCCAAGCTCACACCTTCTCCATGCATCCTAGACATCTCCACATTAGACTAGTTCTAAAATGGCAACAGGTTCATTTAATTCCTCTTCCAAAGTCTCCCTATTGCCTAAGAAGAAAACCAAAGCTGCACAAAAGCCTAAATGTGCACCCTCCACACACGCACAAGCCTAAATGCATGCACACACCAAAACCTAAATACATGCACACAAACACGCAAGCCAAAATGCACACACACACACAAAAGCCTAAATGCACACACACGCCCACACACAAACCTAAATGCACATACACACACACAAGCCAAAATGCACACACGCAAAAGCCTAAATGTGCACCACATGCACACAAAGATAGAAGCCTAAATGCACACCACACACAAGCCTTAATGCACACCACACACACATGCTCACACCTCCTATATAGGCTTTACTCCCTGCTCTCCTGAGATGTCCATGGTCCTCCCACCACACTTTCATCTACTCGGCCCCCATCTGTTCTACAACCTCATCCCAGGTGTCATTTCCTCGGTTAGACTGTCATTCATCACAGGTGGGTCAGTGGCCTCATCCCTGGGCTGTCAAGGGTGTGTGCACTTTCTGCCGCCACAGCCCCATCAGTCTCCTCCTCATCAGCACCCACCCACAAAGGCCACACCTTTGTCAACTGTGAGTGATGAAGCCAGGACTCTAGCCGGTCTCACTGCAATGATTTATGTGAAAGTAGATGCTGCATTCTGTTTGCATGTGGTTTCTCCTGGGCACATGGCACGGGACCTGGCCTCCTTATGATCTCACCTGGACTCCCACGCCTTCAGAGCTGACTACCACGTCTCACTCCTCAAGAGAGCCCATGAGTGAACTCTGCTGTCCAGCATCAACCTGCTGGTGGATATAAGTGGAACAGGATGATGCCCCAGACACTGGGACGAAAATGACCTTCTTCTAGCACCATCACAGGATGCTTGAAATCCTGAAAACAGGGATGGGCGGAGCAAGATGGCCGAATAGGAACAGCTCCAGTCTCCAACTCCCAGTGCAAGCGACACAGAAGACCAGTGATTTCTGCATTTTCAACTGAGGTACTGGGGTCATCTCACTGGGGAGTGCCAGACAATCAGTGCTGGTCAGCTGCTGCAGCCCGACCAGTGAGAGCTGAAGCAGGGCGAGGCATCACCTCACCTGGGAAGCGCAAGGGGAAGGGAATCACTTTTCCTAGCCAGGGGAACTGAGACACACAACACCTGGAAAGTCGGGTGACTCCCACCCCAATATTGCGCTTTGGGCAAACGGGCACACCAGGAGAATATATCCCATACCTGGCCGGGAGGGTCCCACGCCCACGGAGCCTCCCTCATTGCTAGCACGGCAGTCTGCGATCTAGCCGCAGGGCAGCGGCGAGGCTGGGGGAGGGGCGCCCGCCATTGCTGAGGCTTAAGTAGGTAAACAAAGCCGCTGGGAAGCTCGAAATGGGTGGAGCTCACAGCAGGTCAAGGAAACCTGCCTGTCTCTGTAGACTCCACCTCTGGGGACAGGGCACAGCTAAAAAAAAACAACAAAAAGGCAGCAGAACCTCTGCAGACCCAAACATCTCTGTCTGACAGCTTTGAAGAGAGCAGTGGATCTCCCAACACGGAGGTT
>NW_016816078.1:108694-127991 GCF_001698545.2 Rhinopithecus bieti
AAAAAAAAAAAAAAAAAAAAGAAATCCTGAAAACATAACCTTAAAAAGCAAAGTGTTTCTTTTCAAAAGAAGACATTTATGCAGCCTGCAGACACATGAAAAAATGCTCATCATCACTGGCCATCAGAGAAATGCACATAAAAACCACAATGAGATACCATCTCACACCAGTTAGAATGGCAATCATTATAACATCAGGAAACAACAGGTGCTGGAGAGGATGTGGAGAAATAGGAACACTTTTATGCTGTTGGTGGGACTGTAAACTAGTTCAACCATTGTGGAATACTGTGGCAATTCCTCAAGGATCTAGAACTAAAAATACCATTTGACCCAGCCATCCCATTACTGGGTATATACCCAAAGGATTATGAATCATGCTACTATAAAGACACATGCACATGTATGTTTATTGCAGCACTATTCACAATAGTAAAGACTTGTAGTCAACCCAAATGTCCATTAATGATAGACTGGATTAAGAAAATGTGGCACATATACACCATGGAATACTATGCAGCCATAAAAAAGGAGAGTTCATATCCTTTGTAGGGACAGGGACAAAGCTGAAAACCATCATTCTCAGCAAAGACAGGAAACCAAATACCGCATGTTTTCACTCCTAGATGGGAATTGAACAATAAGAACACTTGGACACAGGGTAGGTAACATCATACACTGGGGCCTGTCATGGGATGGGGGAGGGATAGCATTAGGAGATATACCTAATGTAAATGACGAGTTAATGGGTGCAGCACACCAACACGGCACATGTATACATATGTAACAAACCTGCATGTTGTGCACATGTACCCTAGAACTTAAAGTATAATAAAAGAATAATAATAAATAAAAATAAATTTAAAAAATAATGCAAAATGTTTTCAGTTTCAGAGCAGAAAACATCAGTCCTGAAAATCAGGATTCCAGGGTTCAGATTCCTTCCCCTCCCAGGATCTCCAGACACCATCGGACCTCACATGGTGCCCAGCAGCATTCTGAGATTTTTTACTTTATTATCTTGTAAACCCCCAAAATTTGAGGCAGGTCTCATTTAATTTAGAAAGTTGATTTTGCCAAGGTTGAGGATGTGCCTGTGACACAGCCTCAGGAGGTCCTGACAACATGTGCCCAAGGTGGTCGGGGCACAGCTCGGTTTTACACATTTTAGGGAGACATGAGACATCAATCAATATATAAGAAGTACATTAGTTCTGTCCAGAAAGGCAGAGACAGCTCAAAGCAAGGCCCTCCGCACTGGGGTCTTCCAGGTCACAGATATGTGAGAGACAGATCTGTGATGCTTGCATTCTTTTTGTTTTATTTTATTTTATTTTATTTTATTTTATTTTATTTTATTTTATTTTATTTTAGAGATGGAGTGCGGTTTAGTGACCCAGACTGGAGCGCAGTGGTGCAATCTCAGCTCACTACAACCAACGTGTCCCGGGTTCAAGTAATTCTCCTGCCTCAGCCTCTCGAGTAGCTGGGATTATAGGTGTGTGCTACCACATCCAGTTAATTTTTGTCTTTTTAGTAAGGACGGGGCTTCACCATGTTGGCCAGGCTGGTCTCGAACTCCCAACCTCAGGCGATCTACCCACCTGGGCCTCCCAGAGTGTTAGGATTACAGACGTGAGCCACTGTGCCCTGACTGCTTGCATTCTTTTGAGTTTCTGATAAGTCTTTCCAAAGGAGGCAATCAAAATACGCATGTATCTCTGGGAGCAAAAAGATGACTTGAATAGAAAAAGAGGCAGATTGGCCCTGAGCAGTTCCCAGCTTGAAGTGGCCCAAGATATTTTTCTTTCACAATCTTATTGAACCTACACCCAGTGTAATAACCTGGAAGCCTCCTCAGGAGTCGGTCAGCACAGAGGCTAGGGAATGAGGCTTTCCAGGCTATTACACCAGTTTTCCATTTACCGGCTGGGTGACCTTGGGCAATTGGTTTCAATTCTCTGCACCTCAGCGTTTTTCTTCTCTAACATGAGGATAATATGGCCCGGTCAAAGAATCATAGTGTGGGTTCAATAAGACAGAAAGAAAAGGACAGAAACAGATCCGATGGAATCCTGTAACTAGCTCATTGCGGCAGTTCACAGAGGGTGTTTGGGAGGAACTTGGAAGAGGCTGAACCGCGTCTCACCCAGAAGCAGCAAGGAGACCTGTGTTTCGGTTCTTTCTTTTCTCTTTTCACAGTCTCACTGCTCCGAGGTCAGGCATGGCTCAGACTCTTTCGAGTTCCTCCCAAACACCCTGTGTGAACTGCCTCAATGAGCTAACTGCAGGATCCCACCACATCTTTCTGTCTCTGTCTCTCTGAATCTATTTCTTTCTATCTCTATCTCTCTCTATTTCCACCTCTCTCTGTCTCTGTTTCTATCTCTCTGTTTCTCTGTGTCTCTCTGCTGTCTCTCTGCATGTCTCTGTCTCTTCCTCTGTCTCTGTTTCTATTTGTCCATCTTTCTGGATCTCTGTCTTTCTCTGGCAGGGGTGCAGTGGGAGTATATGGCAGGTGCATGTTTGAGTGCAGAACAGCGTTCTGCCAGGGGTGGAGTGGTTGAGGGTCAGTTCACTCTGGGTGTCTCATGCCATGTGGCTGCAGCATGGGATTCTCATCAGACCACCATGATGATGTAGGGTGGATGTCATTCCTGGAAATTGAGCCTCAAGCTGGGTTTTCCAGCAATGCCACCACCCCCCGCCAACCCTGATATCCTCCGAATAAACTCTTCCCTTCCTTGGTCAGCAAGAGCCAGCATCTGCTGCTTGAAAATAAGCCACGGAGACATCAGGAAAGCTGCTCACAGAATTACAATGAAAATCAGTGATAAATGAAATGTTTCTTAAATCTTTAGAATCAAGGAAAACCTGAGGGATACTTGGAGAGTCGCTAGCAGCACCCCAGTCTGGCAGTTGCAGCTCTGCAGGGTGGGCCCAGGCTGGACCAGACCCTCGACCTCCAAGGGCCACACTGGGGGCCCACTTTCTGAGGAGTACCCTTTGGAAACATCCCAAGAACACGTCTAGAGGGAAAAGAGGAAGTTTGATCCATCGAGGAGAGTGTTCTGTGGAAGGGGAGAAATGAGAAGGTAGCCTTGGCCAGAAGAAGAAACTTCATTACAACAAACTCTGCTTTTGCAAGGGAAGAGGGTGAAGTTTGAGGTTATCTTGCAGGAAGACAATCAAATTAAAGAGACCAACACCAGCTTAGAGCCAGGTGGCCCCGTCCTCAGAGCTTCCCTGTGGCTTTCCTCCATGTGATCCAGAAGGAGGGATTCCAGTGTGAACTGCCTTTTCCAGAAACCCCATCAGAACTGCCTAACCTAGAAAACCAAACAGGAGGAGCTGGCACCAAACAGGAGGGCTCCAGGGCGAAAGCTAAATCCAGCGGCAGCCAGATGGAGACAACGTGCCATGTGACTGCCAACTGCTCAGGGCAAATGACACCAGGGGTTAGTGATTAGAAGTTCACCCTTGATTGTGGCACCTCCCTTCAGTTCCGTCGACGAGGTTGTGCAATCCACCAGTCCTATAAATACAGCGACACTCCAGCCTCTGGAAGCCTCTGTCAGCTCAGCCTCCAAAGGAGCCACTCCTCCGTTCCTGAAATCCTGGGTGCTGCCTGCCAGGCGCCATGAGAACTTCCTACCTTTTGCTGTTTACTCTCTGCTTACTCTTGTCTGAGATGGCCTCAGGTAAGCTCTAGCTAGAGTTTCCCATCCCCAGGACTGGGGACACTGGGGATGATGTGACTGTCAGACGGCTGCCTCCGTGTCCCAAGGGAGGAGGGACAAGCAGCAGGAAAGCATTCTGTGGTTGAGTGGGCTGCAGTTGGCAGAAGGCAGCAGGCAAGCCCTGCCAAGCCTTCAGGGTCTGTGAGCAGCCAGGGAGTGAGCATGGCAGGGTCATGGAGCTTGTCACAGGCAGCTGCCTGCATCCTTGTCCTGGACATGTAGACAGCATTCTATGTAGATGAGATTGCTGCTCCCCCTGCAAGACGGCTCCCCACACTGAGAGGCCAGCTTCCTGTGCAGAGAGAAGGGCCGGCCCCATCCTCTGCCCAGGTCACTGGGTGCAGCCTCCTGGGGTGCCCTAGTACAGGTGAGGTGCTCCCGCCCCACCCACCAGGCCAGCTCAGCCAGTGCCTTGGACTCACCTCGTGTGCAGGCAGGGAGGATCCACAGGCGGTCCTCTCCCTCGCCTGAGAAATGCATCCACATTCTCCAGGCTAGGGGTCTCCCCAGTCAATAGGAGGGGGCTTCCTGTGAGCCAGGTGGATGTCAGCTTCTCTGGGCCAAAGCAGCCATGACCCTGACATGATGGTGGGACGCTGCAGGAGGAATCAGGGACATGTTTTATCCCAGCCCTATCCCTCGCTCACACAAGTCACATGGTGCTAAGCCTTGGTTTATTCATCTGCAGAATGAGGGGCTGGGACAGATGACCCTAAAAGCACTCCAGTTCGGACAGCCTCTGTAAGATCCTATTGTAAGTTTCTCTAGGCCATCACTTTATCCAACAGATAGGCCTAATTTACTCTAATTATGCCTCAGTTTTTCCATCTGAAAGCTGAGTACGAAAGCGTTCTAAATGCAGAACTTTTCATGCTGCCAGTTGCTGCCATGTGTTTTTTTGGTTTTGGATTTCTGGGTTTTGTTTTGTTTTGTTTTGTTGTTTGTTTGTTTGTTTTGAGACAGGGTCTCACTCTGTCACCCAGGTGGGAGTGCAGTGGTTTGATCTCACCTCACTGTAGCCTCTGCCTCCTGAGCTCAAGCCATCCTCCCACCTCAGCCTCCCAAGAAACTGCAACTACAGGCATGCACCACCACACCTGGCTAATTTTTTTATTTTTATTTTTTGGTAGAGATAAGGTCTCACTGTGTTGCCCAGGCTGGTCTCAAACTCCTGAGCTGAAGCGATCCTCCTACTTCAGACTCCCAAAGTTCTGGGATTATAAGCATGAGCCACTCCACCAAGCCTACCATGTTGTTGTTGTTTTTTTTTCTTGTTTTGTTTTGGTTTTGAGACAGAGTCTCGCTCTGTTGCCCAGGCTGGAGTGCAGTGGCACAATCTCAGCTCACTGCAACCTCCGCCTCCCGGGTTCAAGCAATTCTCCTGTCTCAACCTCCTGAGTAGCTGAGATTACAGGTACATGCCACCAAGCCTGGTTAATTTTTGTATTTTTTAGTAGAGATGGGGTTTCACCATGTTGGTCATGCTGGTCTTGAACTCCTGACCTCATGATCTGCCCGCCTCAGCCTCCCAAAGTGCTGGGATTATAGGTGTGACCCACCGTGCTCAGCTCATTTTTTTTTTTTAAAGAATAGAAAATATTACTTCATGCCATGTAGTAAAAGTAGATGCTGTTTAATTATACCCTTATTTCAGTTTAGGGTGTGTGCATATGTTTTTTACTGAGTAGCAGTGAGAAATTTCTGGTTCAGTCCAGACTCAAAAGAGTTTGAAAGACACTGTGTTAACATAAACAATGTTTGTTTTCAGTCTGTTATATCTAAGTTGAATTATGAGAAGCCAGTCTCGAGCCTTCCCAGTCACAACTCCCTCCTTCCCCCAAGAATAATCACTCACTTGACTTTTATGGTGATAACTTTTCGTATTCTTTATATTTTTACTACACTAATATTCAGGTTGAATAGTACAGCTTGGTTTGTGTACACATTTCTACTGGCCAGTAGGTGCCCCTTATGCCTCTCTATTTCTACATGCTGGAAAGTTGCATTACTGGATCATAAGATATGCATATATTCAATTGCATTGGACAATGCCAAACTGTTTTCCAAAATTGTTTACACCAACTTGCACTCCCACAAGCAGTGAATAAGAGTTCTTCTTGCTCTGTATCCTTGCCAACATTTGATAACATCAATTATTTTTAAATTTTAGCCACCTGGTGAGTGTAGCAATAGCTCATTGGAGTTTTAATTTGCATTTCCCTGATAAATAATAAGCTGGGCCTTTTTATATATAGTTACGGGCAACTGAGTTACTTTTTGTAAAATGTCTGTCTTTTGCCCGTGTTTTCTAACAGATTATCTGTCTTTTCTTACTGATCTGTAGTTCTTTATGTAGTTTGTATGCAAGTCTTTTGTCAATTATATACATTACAAGTATCTTCTCTTGCTTTGTGTTTCGGTTTTTCACTCTCTTAGTGGAAACTTTCCTGGAACAGAGGCTTTCATCATGATTTCAGTGTAGTCGAATGTGTCACGTCTTTGTCCCTAAGGTTACTGCACTTTGGATCTTGTTTAAGAAGACTTTTTTTACATCAAAGTCATGAAGATAGTCCCCAGTATTGTATTCTAAAAGCTTATCTTTTTTCTTTTTACATTTAGGCTTATAATCCATCTGGCAATGGGGTGTTTGTGTGTGTGTATCTGTGCGTGCGTGTGTGTGTCTTCGGTATAAAGTAAGGGTCAAGTTTTTTTTTCTTTTCTTTTTTTTTTTTTTTACCCAATATGAATATCTGATTGTCCAGAACCAACTATTTTTTTTGAGACTGGGTCTCGCTCTGTCACCCAGACTGGAGTGCAGTGGCGCGATCTTGGGTAACCGCAACCTCTGCCTCCCGGATTCAAGCGACTTTCCTGCCTCAGACTCCTGAGTAGCTGGGATTATAGGTGTCCGCCACCATACCTGGCTAATTTCTGTATTTTTAGTAGAGACCAGGTTTCACCATGTTGGCCAGGCTGGTCTCACACACCTGAACTCAAGTTATCTGCCTGCCTCTGCCTCCCAAAGTGCTGGGATTACAGCCATGAGCCAACATGCCCAGCCCAGAACCAACTGTTGATAAGACTATTTTTCCCCACTATTCTGCTGAGCCACTACTATTCTACATCAGTTCTCCATGTAGGCATGAGCCTCTTTCTATGCTCTTTATCTTATTCCATGTGGACATTTTTCCGTCTTTGTGCCATCAGCACACTGCCTTACTTACTTAAATCTATAATTAGTCTTGAAATACAGTGAAGCAAGATCTCCCACCTTTTTCCAAATGTGTCTTGGCTATTCTTGGCCCTTTGAATTTCCAAATAAAGTTCAGAATCAGCTTGTCAAATTAGAACCTCTGGGGATTCCCATGGTATTTGGTTGAACCAAAAGATTAATTTTTTTAAAAAGTAATCTTCAAGGCCGGGCGCGGTGGCTCAAGCCTGTAATCCCAGCACTTTGGGAGGCCAAGACGGGCGGATCACAAGGTCAGGAGATCGAGACCATCCTGGCTAACCCGGTGAAACCCCGTCTCTACTAAAAATACAAAAACTAGCTGGGCGAGGTGGTGGGCGCCTGTAGTCCCAGCTACTCGGGAGGCTGAGGCAGGAGGATGGCGTAAACCCGGGAGGCGGAGCTTGCAGTGAGCGGAGATCCAGCCACTGCACTCCAGCCTGGGTGACAGAGCAAGACTCTGTCTCAAAAAATAAATAAATAAATAAATAAATAAAAAAGTAATCTTCAAATGTTTAAATAGAGCATGTCCACTCATTTAGGTCTTCTTTATTTCAAAATGTTTTATGCCTTCATAATAACCTTTTTTATGTTGGTAGGATGCGATGTTCCTGCTTTTGTTTCTGTCCTTCTCTCAAATCTTGACCTAGTAATTCTTTACTGCTGGTTCTCTGATCCCTACAAAGTGCACGTGCGTGTGTGTGTGTGTGTGTGTGTGTGTGTGTGTGTGTGAGATATTCTAGCTGTTCCTTTTGGGCTGCCTGGTCCACAATTATTGGAAAACAAAAACCTTCAGAAGCCTTTAGATTACACAAACATCTCTTAAGAAGCATGTAACAGAAACAGACACGTGCACAGTGAAATCTAACACACGGGGGAAGGCAAATGTCATGAAAAAAATGGTAAAGGCAAGTGCTTTTAAAAGGCCCCTAGACTGAAAGTAGCATAGACTGCTCCAGCAGGAAGGAACTTTAATATTCCAGACCAAAGTTTCTAAAAGTATGGCCTCTGGACCAGAAGCTTCAGTGTCACCTGGGAGCTTGTTTTAAAATGCAAAGTATCAGCCCCACCCCAGACCCACTCAGATGCTGAGGCTTGGAATATGATCTTGTCATCCAGGTAATGAGCATAGTACCCCACAGCTAATTTTCCTCACTCCCCTCCCTCCTTTCCCCTCTGGTAGCCCCCAGTGTCTCAGTGTTTAGCCCCCACTTATAACTGAGAATATGTGATATTTGGCTTTCTTTTCCTGTGTAAATTTGCTTAGGATATTGGCCTCCAGCTGCATCCGTGTTGCTGCTAAGGACATACTTTCATTCTTTTTTATGGCTGTATAGTCTCCTCTATTTTAAATTTGAGAAGCTGGGGGCCTAGAAATGTTGAGTGGTTTGCAAAAGATCACACAGTAGATTAGTTGTAGAACACAAAATGTAACCAAAGTACCCTGACACTAATTTTGCTGCAATTCCTTTTGTGTCCCATAATGTACTATATCCTGGAAGGTAATGCCAGAAATTAGTTCTGGTTATGCACCATGACTCCACAGTCAACCAGCAGCGTGGTGAAGTGGATTGAGAACTGAAGTGAGGTCAAGAGGCATCCATTCTGGTCTTGTGTTGGTCTTTGACCAGCTACATGCTCTGGGGACATCACTGGACTCTCTGTTCCTTCATCTGGGGAGAGGATCACAGAGAAGTTGAAGTAATTGAGCTCTGAAGTCCATCTTGGCTCTAAAAAGCTACACCCATATTAAATTTGGGCCTCCTCTGCTTATTCAGCATATACAGCGTACCTTTACCTTAGAGAAAAGCCTCCACGTTGGGCACCAGATGAAGGGGTGGCCTGCCCCTCCACACCTGTGGGTGTCTTCTCGTTAGGTGGAACAGAGAGACTTGAGAAAAGAATAATACACAGAGGACAAAGTATAGAGAAAGAAGAAGCGGGCCTAGAGGGACGGTGCTGTGCTCTTACAGAGACCACCCGCACCGGTCCCTGAGTTCCCCTCAGGTATTTATTGCTCAAAGAGAAGGGAGTAAATCAGCAGTAAGGCACATTATACAGATACACGGAGATGTTCCATTACCCCAGGGACGGGCAGGAGACAGATGGTTTTTCTTTTACTGACGATTTAAGAGAATGGTACTGACCTTCAACGCACAAGCAGGCTTTAAGCATTTGCTAACAAAGTTACATTCCTTACAGCCCAAAATCTTTTCAACCTTAATTACCACCAGCGAGTGTCTCTAGCAAGGACAGGATTGGGGGTAGAGTCACAGATTAACGGCATCTCAAATACAGAGCCAAATGGAGTCTCTTAAATTTACTTCTTTACTATTATAAACACATTAACAAGCTGACCTTCTTTTCCCCCACAATTCAGCATATATATATATACCCAACAATCTGATCACTGAAAAGAACAATCAAGAACTAAGGATGTGGCAGACCGTCGGCAATTCAAAGGCTTTTCCAAATGTATATGCTCAATCTCAACAGATAATCACTTGGAGAGGTTCCATCTTGCGAGTGTGGGTTGGGGTAGGCATCCTCTAAGTATGTTTCCAGCCAGAGAGCCTCATACAGGGGGAGACTAAAGCAGAAAGTGATAATTTGGCACCGCGGCGTCTAGATGGTCTTGACTTACTGAGGCCAAAATTGTGGTGGAGATTTATTAAAACATAGTACAAATCCCAGACAGTATCATTAGGAATCAACCAGAGAAAAAGGAATATAGCTGGCAATCAGGGAGACTGTGTTTTGTGTGAACAAAAGGAGTGGCCTTGGCCCAAGACGCCTCCCTGAGTTAATGGGATGGGAGAGCCGAAGTGTCCGTCAGTTCCTCTTCATCTCCACAGCAACACAAAAGAAAATTATTCTTTCTCATTGTCCTCAATGCCTGGTTTCTGGACCACTTTCCCGAAACCTCTTCACCCTCCTGTGGATGTTGAAGGTTGGGCCAATAGACTTCCCAACGTTTGAAGCCTGGTATCGCTAGAAGCCGAGGGTCCCGTTCTATTTGAAATCAAGTTCAAAGCACGTTTTTGCGGGTGTGGGGTAAAAGGACTCGGTATCTTGTTGTTCGATGAATGCAGCACCACATAGTGGTGAATACTCGCAACGCGGGGAAAGGGTGATCAGATGAACTTCAGTGAGAACAGCCACAGGGACCATGTGCTATGTTCTATTATATTGGTCAGTGCGCTTTGCAGTGAACAAAATGAGAGAAATGAAGCCTTTTGTGGCCTGGTTGGGTTGGGGACCACATTGGTAGTGTAACTCTGTATTGATACCAGGCTTCAACATTGTAGGATATGTGTCTATGTGTCATACTAAACACATCCACAGGAGTATGTTTGAAGAGGTTTGGGAAGGGCCTCTTATTGTATATCTCTTATGATCTCTGTATAGGACAAATGAGGTATAATATATATATATATGTGGGATATAGTGTTCTATATATATTTAAGTGTGTTTTATACGGCCTGGCGCAGTGGCTCATGTCTTTTCTTTTTTATATCTCTTATGTCACTTGGGAGGCCAATGGGCGAGTGGTGATTCACGAGTGTCTGTATCATCCCTCTGGCTACTCCAGTGTATAATCCCTCGTCTCTACAACAAATACAAAATATGTCCTAATGTGCTATGTGTGTGTGCTATAGTTGTTGTTTCCTACAGTCCCTAAGTACTCAGGAGGCTGATGGTCAGGGAGAATGGCATGAACCTGGGATGTGTTGTATGTCTGCGTGATGTCATAATGTACTACGCCCTATCGTCACTCTCTCTATGTCTCGGGTGCTGTATCTACAGTTAAGAGCTCCATCTCAAAAAAAAAAAAAAAAAAAAAAAAAAGTGGAATTACTGCAAAAGCAGAAAAATAGCCACTGGCTGGAAGTTACTGACAGGACAATTTCCATCGGTGTGAAAGCCATCTTTCCAACAGAGATCTGCGACATTAGAATGTCCTGTCTCCTAGGGTGATGATGGCCTCTTGTATTAGTCTGCTCAGCCTACCAGGTTTATGGTTTAAACCGCCCATAAACAGACTGGGCAGTTTTACAACAGAAATGTATTTCCTCACAGTCCTGGAGGCTGGAATTCTGAGATCAAGGTGCCAGCAGGGTTGGCTTCTTCTCAGGTCTCTCTCCTTGGCTGGTAGATGGCCACCTCCTCCCTGGGTCCTCACATGGTCCTTCCTCTGTGTGTGTCTGTCCCAATCTCTTCTTATAAGGATGCAAGTCGTATGGATCAGAGCACACCCCAATGACCGTGTTTAACCTGAATCATCTCTTTAAAGTTTCTCTCTCCAAATACAATCACCTTCTAAGGCACTGGCTAGGGCTTCAACACAGGAATTTTTTTTCCTAGGGGACACAGTTCAGTCCAAAACGCCTACCAATGAAGGCATGCAAAATGATGGCCTGCTGGTCCCTGGCCAGGAATATCACAGGCGACTGTTTCCTGTTGCATGGAATAGAAACCTAGTCCAGAATACTGCTTCTATTTATGAGATCTGGGATACTGGGAGAAGGGCAAAATAAATTCCAAGTAGAAAAAAAACTATGAAGGCTTTAGAGAGTAACCATAATTTCAGCCTGACGTGAAAGGATCCTCGATTTCAGCTGAAATAGTGATGTGGGAAGTGGGGGAGCTGGGATTCAATGCAGAGGGAACAGTGTAACTGAAGGCATGGAAGGAGGGAAGTTTAGGCTGTGTTTGAAGAGTGGCACCTGCTTCCACATTTCTAAAACACAGGATGTGTTTGGGCTGTGGTGAGACAAGGTGGAAAACTTATTTGGAAAATAACTTGAATTCCCTGCACACCTCAAATCTCTCAGCATAAGAAAACCCCACTCAGAACCCCACTGTTCGTTCCTTGGCTTGTATTTGGCCACAGCTGGCATAGCCCCTGACTGAGTAAGCTCTTCAGACACCTCATTTCATGAGTAGCCCCAAAGATCAATCATGTGCAAATTTCTGGAAGAGAAGACTCTCCAGTGTTTTGCAGAGTTATTTGTTCTGCTTTCACGAGATGTTCTCAAATCGTTGCAGCTACAAGCCATGAGTCTGAAGTGTCTGTGTTCCCTCCTTACAGGCGATAACTTTCTCACAGGTCTTGGCCACAGATCTGACCATTACAACTGCGTCAGGAGTGGAGGGCAATGTCTCTATTCCGCCTGCCCAATCTATACCAAAATTCAAGGCACCTGTTACCACGGGAAGGCCAAGTGCTGCAAGTGAGCTGGGAGTGACCAGAAGAAAGGACGCAGAAGTGAAATGGACTTTTTATAAGCACTCTTTTAATAAAGGAAAATTGTTTTTGAAGTATACCTCCTTTGGGCCAAAACGCATCTTGTGTCTCAATTGGAAGAGGTAAAGAAGCAGGGGGTTAGAGTGCATGGGTTGGAACGTGTGACAGGTCGAACCAAAAAGCCTGCCGGGAACAGGGGAATGATGACGTAGGCTTGAGTGATGTCACCTCCACTGTGTTTGATGCGCAAACCAACACGTGACTTATTCTTGTTGTTGTTGTTGTTGTTGTTGTTGTTGAGATGGTGTTTCACTCTTGTCGCCCAGGCTGAAGTGCAGTGGCACAATCTCAGCTCACTGCAACCTCTGCCTCCCAGGCTCAAACAGCTCTCCTGCTTCAGCCTCCTAAGTAGTTGAGATTAGAGGTACCTGCCATCACACTCGGCTAATTTGGGGGGTTTATTTTTGTTTTTAGTAAAGACAGGGTTTCACCATGTTGGCCAGGCTGGTCTCGAACTCCTAACTACAGGTGATCCACCCACCTTGGCCTCCCAAAATGCAAAAGTGCTGGGATTACAGGCATGAGCCACCACGCCGGTCCCAACACGTGACTGATTCTCAGTGTCCACATAATTCAGAGGTCTTAGCAGTCTGCTCAGTGAAATAGTCCATTGGCAGAACCCA
The DNA here is from genome assembly GCF_001698545.2 of Rhinopithecus bieti. NCBI lineage: Eukaryota > Metazoa > Chordata > Mammalia > Primates > Cercopithecidae > Rhinopithecus > Rhinopithecus bieti. Next base: position 121,595 of record NW_016816078.1, read on the forward strand.
GAACTTCCATTTTTTCTCCTTTCTGGTCTTAGGGCAGTGTGTTGGTTAACTTTAGCATTTGAGAATCTCCAGGACTACTTGGAGAAATGGCAGCCTCCAAGGCTGGAACATAAGATGTACAAAAGAAGCTGAGTTATTTTGTTGTGTTAGAAAGAAGACCTCTCAAAGACTGAGGGGTCACACCAAAAGAACACCAGCTCCAAACTGAAGGGGAGCCCACTGGCCACAGATGAGACATTTTTCCTAATTGCAGCAACTAATGATGACAACTGATGGATGCACACAAGTATATAAACATCCATGAGTTCATAATGACAATTAAATAGTTTCATTTATAATTAGAGCTTGTTACAGCACCAACTTATCACTCCAGAAATTTCTTCTGCATTTGCAGTACAAACTGTGTTTTAGGGTGAACAATAGTTAAGGAAATGCCTTTTTCATAGAATTTCCCCAACTAATAAATGAAGAAGGGATGATAGAATAACAAAATCACCATATTGCAACCCTGAATGAAATTATAGGTCTAAAGCAACCACCAATGGACTGTTTTAGAACCATTTGGTGAAAAGCTTGGCAGGGAATTTGATAAGCGAGGGTTAAGGGCATACTTGATCATCACTCTTACCCTCCCTAAAACTGAGACAACCAGACATTAATGGATTTCCTGTTGTGATGTAATAAGAATTACACAGCACCATGCATGAACTATTCTTGCCCAAAGAAATGGAACCTGAAACTAATTGAGTTTCTAGCTCTAACTACTAGTTTATGGAAAATACAGGACTTCCGGAAACAAGCGAAACAACAGCACAGGAAGCAATCTGTCAAGTCCAGAGTGTGAGACATTCTACAGGAAAAATAACCTTGTTTCTCCAAGAAACCAATGCCATGATGAAAAAGAAAGACAGAAAAGAGACAGCACAGCCAGCATGTGGCCTTGTTTGGCCCCTATATTGAACTGTCTTCCTGGCCAGGCATGGTGGCTCACAACTGTAATCCCAGCATTTTGGGAGGCCAAGGAGAGTGGATCACCTGAGGTCAGGGGTTCAAGACCAGCCTGGCCAACATGGCAAAACCCTGTCTCTACTGAAAAAAAAAAAAAAAAAATAGCCAGTTGTGGTGGCTATTTTCCCATTAAATAGGTGGGCACCTATAATCCCAGCTACTTGGGAGGCTGAGGCAGGAGAATTGTTTGAGCCCAGGTGGTTGCAGTGAGCTACAATTGTGCCATTGCACTCCGTTCCAGCCTGGGCAACAGAGTGAGACTCTGTCTAAAAAAAAAAAAAACACACACAGTCCTCCTGTATCAGTGGACCCAGATTAGTGGCCAGTAAGAGTTTAAACCGCAAATCTACTGCCAGTGGTTGCCACATGGGATTAGATGGTGATGTCAGTGGCTCAGCACATGGGTTGGCAAATATTTCTAAGGGGCCAGATAATAGATATTTCAATTCTGTGAGTCATATCCCATCTGTCGCAAGTACTCAACTCTGCCAGTGCAGAGTGAAAGAATCCTTGCCTGACACCTAAGTAAATGGGAGTGGCTGTGCTTCGATAAAACTGTGTTCAAAAGAACAGGCAGCAAGCCAGATTCGGCCAAGGGTCATCGTTTTCCAACCTCTGGTTTAGGGGATAGAACTGATTCTGTCCAATGTTTAGAATGAGAACTTCCATGAAAATGGATATTTCTAGTTAACTCCCAATATACATACACTTGTTCATGGCTGCTTTCTTCTGAAAATACATGAAGTATCCAAAATATTGAAAAATAATAGTTTTTAAAATCATCACAATAAAAGGCTTGGGAGAAATACCTATTGCCCTGCCTTTATCTCCTCTGTTAGATCACAGACTGATGGTAATTTATGAACAAAAGCTACCTGAGGTTTTTTTATTAGTAGTCCCAAATCTTGGAAGACAACAGGTTTTTAAACGAAGTTTAGTGAGCTGTTAAGTGGGTGCCCCTTTGTTCTGTTCCAGACAGGCCTGAAAGCTGATTCACTAACTTCTTGAACCATTCACATTTTGATCAAGGTTGTTTTACACCACGGAAGCCTAAGAACCCACAAATATCAGCAGAAAAATATACTGTTGTCACAATCAGTCAAAATATGCTGTTGTCACAAAACAGTGCTTAACAAAAGCTGCTCAAAACACTACTCTTCCAATCAAATCTACTATTGGCCTGTTTTTCCCAGTATACTTCCCCAGTCCGAGTTGGCACATAAAATTTTTTTTAGCATTGCACTCATTGAGTATATATACCATTTTGATTCCTGCTGTTTCTGTACACACAGTGCCCTGGTAGCTTCATCTCATCCACCGTGGTTGTCTTTAAGGACCACACAAGGCTGGGCCCACCCTATTCACCATGGGGGCAGCCTGGAGTTCTCTCTTCTCTCTTAGTTGCATCCATCTGGCTTCAGATTAAGGAGCTGCAGAACTCCCCCTCCTAAGGGAAAAAGGGGGTGCTTTAAGATCCACGGAGGGGTGTTTTAGAATGGCTCTAGGAGATGCTATGCACAGAAGACACAGCCTCAGGAAAGGCTGCTGGGTTCTTCACATCCTTAAGGAATGGAAAGGGAAAAGTTTCCATTTAGAGGAGTCCTTGCCCAGAACATGTCAAACCTGAATGCTGACATTCAACCCAACTGCTTCCAACGAGCCCGGACTGAACAGTGACTCAGAACTCGGAGTGACTCCCTCTGACAGTGCCTCATCCACCTAAAGGAAGACTCCTTTCTGAAAAATGAATGGTGTAGAATGTTTTAACCAAATGTGTGCAGACTACAGGCCCTGTTGCCGCCTGGACAGGGTACAGCCCTCCACGTTCACTAGCATATTCTCCAAATGCACACACCAGCCATTCCCGACGAGTGAAACCTGATCTTCCCCCTCCGTGAACCACACAGGAACTTGATTCACTTGTTCCCTCGTTGACAGGCAAATACACTGGTGCTCACTGGGGATCACTCTGCTGGTCATTATCCACAAGACCTGGAAGAGGAGGAAGAGGCTCCCATAATAGGATGGGAGACAGGCTCTTCTCTAGAGGAAGCCACATGGCTCTCGCCGGAGCTCATCCAGGTGCTGGAGGACCAGAGGTCCACCATGGGGCTGGGGACTGACCCTCGACCTCAGCCTCACCTTCCCTGGTTCTCCCCTGCCTCCCTTGCTGTCCTGTTGTGGCAGGCCAGGTCTCACTAATGTAGGCCTGCGTTACAACTGTCCCAGCACTGACTATCTACATTAAACATTAAAAGCTGATTGAGCCAGTGCCCTTATAAAAAGGCTGGACTGTAACAAAGAGCCCACCAAGGGTTTTCCCTAGGCTTTTCCTGGGCCTTGAAGCATGACAAGATAATAAAGGAATTCTTAACAGGACCATTAAGTTTAAACAAGTTTTATTGGGGGTCTGAATAAACTCCCCAGGCCTCCACAGACAAGTTTGTTGGGGTCTAAAGGAACTCCCCAAACCTTTGATTCAGCAGGAGACAAGATAAGGGTAATCACCCCAGCACCAAGACCCATTTCCATTAAGTAAACTTACTGAGGATCCAGAAGAAGGTCTTCAGGACTGAGACCTTAGTTATAGATTAAAAGAAGTTAATGACTTATGTCTTTAGATGAATGCACACTTAACATGTAGACATATAGTTTAGAAGGTATATAAGCTCTGGAAAACTGTGTAATTTTGAGTTGGTCTGGTTATCATTTCCAGGCCTTCTCCCTGTAACTGGTTACAGAAATAAAAACTCTCTTCCTCTCCAGTTCATCTGTATCTCATTACTGGGCCACAAGAAACAGCACAGACCCTCAGTTTGGTCCAGGAACACTGTGACCTGGCAGACCCATTCCTTGACGCATGTCCTACAGCCAGGTGACCTGGGCACACACCCAGGAAAAGCACTTTCTCCTAGGCTGGCCCCAGGAACACACGCCCACACAGGTCCCCTCCCCAGCTAGCCAGGAGTCCTGCTGTGAGTTTTATTATTTATCTATTTATTTATTTATTTATTTTTTGAAATGGAGTCTCACTCTGTCACCAGGCTGGAGTGCAGTGGCATGATCTCAGCTCACTGCAAGCTCCGCCTCCCAGGTTCAAGCAATTCTCCTGCCTCAACCTCCCAAGTAGCTGGGATCACATGCGTATGTCACCACGCCCAGCTAAGTTTTGTATTTTTAGTAGAGACAGGGTTTCACCATGTTGGCCAGGATGGTCTCGATCTCTTGACCTTGTGATCCACCTTCCTCGGACTCCCAAAGCACTGGGATTACAGGTGCGAGCCTCCGTGCCCAGCCCATGTTTGATTATTGTAACTGACATCAGACACCAGGCATGCAGAGACGTATCATCACTACTCCCTCCCCACTCCCCAGACTCACTCTACCCGTAGAGACCAGACACCTACAGAAGGTAAGTAAAGGGTCTTGCTTAATTGGGTTTCTGTTTTTATTTTTGTTTCAGTTTTGTTTTGCTATTTTCTAAAACCCAGGTTCACTGATAAACACGCGGGAACACTTGTCGAAATGATTGCTCCTGGGCTTAGTCACGTCTGACCTTTTCAGACAAGTCACAAAAACAGGTCTCCTGTAAGGGACTCTAAAGATAGCTTTTTCTGCTGCCCCTGCAGCCCCCCAGGCAGAGCCCCACTTACTCTCAGCACACACTAAGCATCCACACTTGGTGCCAGCGCTCCCTCCCCACCCCACGCCTGTGGGGTATTCTGTCTAAAGTCTCTGATGTCACTTTGCTGGGCACGGTAGACTTGGTTTAGAAACACACACTGCAACTATAAATACATTGAATTTTCAGCTAGCTTTCACATACTGGCTAATATACCTGGCTAGATAAGCTCAACTCCCACCTTTAGCAAAGTTGCCTACCATTTGTTCAAGGCAGCAGTCACCACAGTGATCACTGTGGCTCCCTATGGAGCCCTACTGGGCAAAGCTTAACTTTCTCCTGGTGTCTTGAATCCCATAAACCTCACATCCCATTTCACCTCCTAAGAGCTCCTCCCCTCTGGGCCTTTCCCAGGCAGCACTCCAGCTCTCACTTTCCTTCGGCTCTGGGCATGGCTCTCTGTCCCCCAACCTGTGACTCCAAACCCTTTCTGGGCATTTCTCCCCTGTTAATTAGTCTTACAGAGTCTTCTCAAATCTATGCTCCAGGCATTCCTGGACATTTCCTAGCCAGGATATTCAGATATATAATTGCATTTATGAAAATAAATTAAATTTAAAAGCTGTTGGAACCTCCAGGACTCTGTAAGCCTTGAGAGAGGTGTGGCTGTGATCTGGGTCATGGAACATGTTTTGCAATTCTGCTGCTGGGGTTACAGCTTAACTCTTCTTCATTCTTCTTGTTCTGTAAATAACTAGGAAACACCAGAGACCAGACCTCTGCCTTCGAATCACAGACCTTTGTTATAGATTAACTACCTCCTTAAAGGTCCTGACCCTAACTCAGCCTAGATGGCAGTGTGGAATGTTAGATATACCTTTCCAAAAGAGGACCCCCTCAAGTAATCAGATCATTGGAACTACGCATTAAGCCTTACATAGACGTTGAAATTCTGTGAAATTCCCCTAAGTTTTGTTTATATAAAGCAATCCCAAATCTCTACACTTGGTAACACTGACTTCCATTCTTTGAATCTGTGCTTCCCAGAGATGGGCCCATTTTCAACCTCTGTACTTGAATAAACCCTCTGTAAACTAGTTTCTGACCCTTTCTATTATGTTAAGTTGACACATTCTCCCCTTAAAGCACCCAAACCTCCTGAGCATCCTCTGCTTGCACATGCACCCTGCGCCTTCTGCCACCTCCCACACCCGGACCCCAGCACAGCCCAGAGAGCAGCCCTGTGTCTCAGAGCACTTTGTGCCCCTGGTCCAGCAGAGTCCTATTCACAGCACTTTCCATGCAGACTGATAGCGACCTAACAAGGGGTGAAAAACAGACTACCTCCTGGGTGTACATTATGCTTCTGGGTCTGCTACTTGCCCAGAGGCAGTCTGCTAGTGGCAGGAAGAACTGCGGGTGCAGACCCAGCCAACACACCTGCCTCACCCTACAGGTCCTTACTGAGTCCCAACAGGGTGTTACGAGGCTGATTCTGGGTTGGAAACACTGCGAAATCAAATCCATCTGCTGCCACAAGAAGAAACTGCTGCTGCCAGGTGGGGGTACAGGTAGGGTAGGGGGACTGTGGAGACCTCAGGAAGCAGCCACAGGAGGAGCCCCTCCTCACCAGCCTCCCTTGTCCCTGCCGGTCTCCCATGTCCCCGCCAGCCTCTCCACTCCCTGCCAGACTCCTCCGCCCCCGCCAGCCTCCCCACCTCCCCGCCAGCCTCCCTCACCTCCCCGCCAGCCTCCCTGCTCCCGCCA
>NW_016816078.1:128625-135176 GCF_001698545.2 Rhinopithecus bieti
CCCCGCCAGTCTCCCCACTCCCTATCAGCCTCCCTACTCCTCGCCAGTTTTTCCACTCCCCGCCAGCCTCCCCGCTCCCACCAGCTTCCCCTACTCCCTGCCAGCCTCCCCACGCCCCCCCACCCCGTCAGCCTCCCCTTTTCCCACCAGCTTCCACACCAGCCCCCCTCCCCACTAGCCTCCCTACTCCCTCCCTGCCCTGTGGGCAGAGCTGAGCTGGCCCTTCCCAGGCCCGCCCCACCGGAAGGCAGGTACTGAGTAGGGAGTTTGGGGCTGAGAAACAATAGCTTCCTAACCAGCCTGGTGACTCTTGTAGAAACCAGGGCAGAGGGTGATTAGAGATGTCCTCTCCCGTGGCTGCCATCATCCCGTGGTTCACAACACATTTCACCCCAGAGCGTACCTGCCTCCCCCTGAGCCAGAGCTTCTAGTGTGTTTTTCCTCATCTCTCCATGCTCTGTGAGCCCAGCTCCCCTTAGATCCCCTCCCTCCAGCCACTGGAGAATCTCTCCTCCAGCGACTATGACCCAGCACCAAAGCAGGCCACCCTGAACTCCATCTGGTGCGGGAAACCACAGGCTGACTCTCAAGTCAGACTGACCCAGGCCTTTGGACACGCTGCTTGACTTCTCTGATTTTTGCATTCTTGGGTGTATAAAAGTGAGCAGAATAAATGCACCCCCAGGACTGGTGTGAGGACTCAGTGAGATAACCTTTGTGTAGCACTCATCCAGCCCAGCCAGTCCCTGACATACAATCAGAACTCAGCTCATCGCAGTGTCCTTCCTCATTCTCCATCTTGCTCTTGGAGGTGTCCTGGACGGGACACCTGAGTCACCTCATCCAGCTGGCCTGTGTGAAGGAGCCTGACTGGCCCATCCACACATGGTTTTCTTGGCTGCCTCCTTCTGCCCCCATCTCTCATAAGGTGGTTTTGCTGCTTCTGTGGATTGAAGAGCCTCCAGCTGTGGCCTAGAGTATGACTCAGGGCTGACTCAGAATATATGTACAAGAAGACAGAAGTCAGGTACAACTGGAAACTTGAAAGGCTTTGGAGCAGAAAGGATGTCACAGTTGAAACTGAACAGACTAGAAATCATCCAGAGAGGTGAAGGCGAAGGCCTTGGGTCCAGTTCCTCTTCCACCACTCACCAGCGTGTCTACCTGGACAAAGACTTAAAACTCTCAGACCCTTGTTTTTATCCCTTAAAATTATGGCAAACGTGGTAACAGAACTGTAAAAAGATTGTGAGAACTTACTCAGCAAAGTGTTATAACTGATTTGACTGATGCGACTTTTTAGGTATGTGAACCCCCAAAATTTGAGACAGGTTTCAGTTAATTTAGAAAGTTCATTTTGTCAAGGTGGAGGACGTACACCCGTGACACAGCCTCAGGAGGTCCTGACGACATGTACCCAAGGTGGTTGGAGCACAGTTTGGTTTTACACATTTTAGGGAGACCTGAGACATCAACCAATATATGTGAGAAGTACATTGGTTCGGTCTGGAAAGATGGGACAACCTGAAGGAAAGCCAGGAAGACTGGAAGCAGGGAGGGGCTTCCAGGTCACAGATAGGAGAGATACAAACTGGCATTATTTTGAGTTTCTGATTAGCTTTTCCAAAAGAGGCCGTCAGACATACATTCATAATGAGCAGGAAGATAACTTTGAATAGAATGGGAGGCAGGTTGAATAGAATGGGAGGCAGGTTGAATAGAATGGGAGGCAGGTTGAATAGAATGGGAGGCAGGTTGAATAGAATGGGAGGCAGGTTGAATAGAATGGGAGGCAAGTTGGCCCTAAGCAGTTTCCAGCTGGAGTTTTCCTTTTAACTTAGTGAGTTTTGGGGGCCCAAGATATTTTCTTTCACAGGGAGCAAACATGAAATGGTTTCTTCTTCCAAAACTGCTAATAGTCTCTCAGTCCAATTCCATAGCTTTTAGCAGCTTTCTTTTGTTAAAGAATCTCCTTTTTCCTGATGCCCCACTCACTAGCATGGGACGTGGGGTCCGGCTCAGCCTCCCTCCTCTATCACCCCCATCAGAGGCAACGTCTTTAGCTTCTGAGACCGTTTCACTCAACACGTGGCCCTCTAATGAGAGGCAGGACCGAAATCACCTTTGCAAAATCACAACTGAGGAAATTATATCAGTGGAAGAGATCAGACCTAATGGACCTGTCTACCTTCTGGCCTCTAAACTGTCTTTGTTCCTTCCCCTGTGTAGGCTGAGCTAGCCTTGGGAAGGAATTTAGTTTATAGTTTAAACTCTGAAACAAAATGGATAATAGCTCTTTCCCTGAAAAACCCGTTTTTGCCTGGGGACCAGTCTGCCTTTGTAGGACTAACAAATTAGCTACAAGATTATATATCAGAAAAACTCCTTCTTGCCTGGGGACCAGTCTGCCTTTGTAGGACTAACAAATTAGCTACAAGATTATATATCAGAAAAACTCCTTCTTGCCTGGGGACCAGTCTGCCTTTGTAGGACTAACAAATTAGCTACAGTTAGCTATCAGGGTTTAGAGACCATGCAGCCTCTGGCTACAAGAGTCTGGACCTCTCCCAATTGTTCCTGGGAATAATATCACTATAGTAAAATCTAAGATCAGTGCTTGAAATATTTTGCAGACCCTATATTCTGGTGCAGCAGATGATACCACCCAGACTGACAATCTGGCTCAATCAGTTCTGTGATCACACTCAGAACAGAAGTCAGCAAGAACTCACTTTGACCCCCTGTGATTTCATCTTCAACCTGACCAGTCAGCACTCCCCACTTTCTGAGCCCATACCCACCAAATTATCCTTAAAACCTCTGATCCCAAATGCTGAGGAGACTGATTTCAGTAACAACAAAACTCTAGTCTCTGCATGAATTACTTTTTCTCCATTGCAATTCCTGTCTTGATAAATCAGCTCTGTCTAGGCAGCAGGCAGGGTGAACCCATTGGGTGGTTACAGGACAACATGTCAACTAAATGGTCTAAGTCCAGGCACTTCCACAGTGACCCTAACAGAAACTAACAGTCCACAGTGACCCTAGCAGAAACTAACAGATCCTTGAATGCAAGCAGCAGGTGTTTAGATCACCCACCCCAACACAAACACCAGCTCTCCGCCCCTCCCTCCCTGTTCCTTCCTTTCCACCCCAGAATAATCCACTCTACACAGTCAGCAATGTCCAGACAAGAGCTGAGCCCAAGTTAGCCTGTATAAGGATGCCCTCCAGGCTTGCAAAGAGAAAGAGGACATGATGTGTGTTTGGGCACCACACTGAGAGAGGAGTGGAACATTCCAGGTCTGCAAAGGCTGGTGACATCACAAAGACAGAGAGGGCCAAATTTACTAAAAACACAAAGGCCAGAGGGAATGAATTGAAAAGAGAACCTGGGCCAGTCGCAGTGGCTCACGCCTGTGATCCTAGCACTTTAGAAGACCGAGGAGGGCGAATCACTTGGGGTCTGGAGACTAGCCTGGTCAACATAGTGAAACCCTGTCTCTACTAAAAATACAAAAAGTAGCTGGGCATAGTGGTGGGCACCTGTATCCCAGCTACTCAGGAAGCTGAGGTAGGATAATTGCTTGAACCGGGGAGACAGAGGTTGTCGTGAGTCGGGATTGCGTCAGTGTACTCCAGTCAGCCTGGGTAACAGAATGAGACTCCGTCTCAAAACAAAACAAAACAGAAACAACAACGACAAAAAAAAAAAAAAAACCAAACAAACAAACAAACAAAACAGAACCTGAAAAGGCTGAATTTGAATGAAGTAATTTGGAGAAATATGATATTGAAAACTAGATGCAATTAGTTAAAATGTTCCAGCATGTAAGGAAAAAGTAATCAAATCATTTGACAAGGAAAAAAGAGGAGCAAAAATAAAAGGAAACAGAAGAAAAGAGAAAAGAAAGGAAAGAAAGAGATGGAAGGAAAACATGAGAAAGAAAAAGAGAGACGGAAGGAAGGAGAAAGAAAGAGGGAAGAAAAAGGGGAGTGAGGAAAAGAAAGAAAAAAGTATGAAGGAAAGAAAAGCATTAATTTAATCTGATTTTTTGACACTGACTATTCTTTTTTTATAGGCATCATCATGATCGGGTATATGCCAGAACAAAGAAAACAATCACAGAAGACCATAGAAGTCCTTTAACCTACAGGGTTATGAATCCTGAGTAACAGAATTCCCCCTCAGCAACCAAGCAACAGGACCACTGACCTCCCAGGTCCTGGGGCTGACCTTTCAGATTAGTAAAATCCGCCTCTGCACCAAGCATCCTTAACCTTTCCTGCTTTCCTCTTGAATGGCAACTTTTGAAGTTAAGCTCTTAACAAATTTGAATTCTAAATCTCTTCAACAAAATTAAATCATTTCTGTGTTTTTCTGTGAATCTCTTAAAACACTTTGTTTTGTTCTTGCCAATGGACAGCCCTGTTACCAACTAAACAAGAAGAGACTCAGAAGATGGACATGACACAGGAGATTGCCATGCTGTCCATCTGTCCTTCTGTAGCTATAGGGGCCCCTCATCCACCCACCGCCCCACCAGGGAAAATTCACAGGCCACTGTTAAGAGAAAACCACCTCCTTTGCCATTCTTGTTTACACGACATCTTTAAATGAGGTATTCCTAGGTCTCAGATTCCACCTATTACCTCACCCTGCAATTTTGGGTAAGAACCTGCATTTTCTTTTCTTTTTTTTTTTTTAGACAGAGTCTTGCCCTATCACCCTGCTAGGGTGCAGTGGCATGATCTCGGCTCACTGCAACCTCTGCCTCCCAGGTTCAAGCGATTCTACCTCAGCCTCCCGAGTAGCTGGGACTACAGGTGCGCACCACCACGCCCAGCTAACTTTCTATTTTTATTATAGACGGGGTTTCACCATGTTGGCCAGGATGGTCTTGATCTCTTGACCTCGTATTCCGCCCGCCTCAGCCTCCCAAAGTGCTGGGATTACAGGCGTGAGCCACCGCGCCTGGTCTTGCATTTCATTTTTTAATGCAAAACCCACAGACTTTAGGCACCCGCTCTTTACAGAAGGTTTGGTGGAAGAAGAATTGGTTTCTGCAGGGTCCAGATCTTCGCTTTCTCAAGGTCGCCTTCTAGTGGCCAGTAAGGGTAACCTGGCGCTCCACCTGCCACTACCGTCTTCTGAGCTCCAGGTCTCTCCCCAGGGCTCCAAGTCAAATCTCTGAATGACCGATTTTCCATTATTTAATATTCCAAAAGAACAACTAGCTGAATACATTTTTCCTAATGACCTATTGTCCCGCAACTTTAAATTTGTGCCTAAGTCACCAGATTCTTTTCACCTCCAGAGCAAAGAAGGACCAGGGTGAAACAGGGCTGCAGGAGGCAGAGAGATGGGGAAGGAGTAGGGTCAGTCCCTGGGATGAAGGTGGAATGGGAGGGGCAGGGGCAGGCATCAGAGCAAGATCAGAGGTGGGAATAGCATAAGGCCCAGGCAGGCATGAACCTGCAAAAATGCAGATCGCAAACTTCATTTCAGGACAACCTCACACACCTATCTATAAAACTGGGCATTTTTATTTATTTACTTTTTTGAGATGGAGTCTCACTCTGTCACTGGAGTGCAGTGGCACGATCTCAGCTCACTGCAACCTCCTCCTTCCAGGTTCAAGCAATTCTCCTGTTTCAGCCTCCTGAGTAGCTGGGATTACAAGCGTGCGCCACTGTGCCTGGCCAATTTTTGTGATTTTAGTAGAGATGGGATTTCACCATGTTGGCCAGGCTGGTCTTGAACCCCTGAACTCAAGTGATCTGCCCACCTCGGCCTCCCAAAGTGCTGGGATTACAGGCATGAGCCACAGCGCCCAGTCAACATTGGGCATTTTTGATGCACCTGGATTTGAAATATGAAAGATATTTGTGACAAATCACAGAGGCAAAACTGATATGGTGAAGACACAGAGAAGCCGAGGACTTTGAAAATTCTTCTGTTCAGCACACCCATCATTTGATTAGCCCACTTTTAGCAAATTCACCATTTGGCAGAAGATATGCTTTCAGTGGGGAGCTTGCAGTGAACTGGCTGCTTTCTGCCATTTCTGTATTCAGATACACTTACATTTTGTAAAACATATTTGTAAGAATATCTTCCTCCAGTTTTGAATTGGCTTTCATTTCCATTATAGTGTCTTTGGCATAAAAAGGAAATTCTTGATTTTAACAGAGTGAAACAGATCAGACTTTTTCCCATCAGTTCATCGTTTGTGTGACTTCAGAAAAATTCTTTCCTCAGACAGATGCGGTGGCTCACGTCTGTAATCCCAGCACTTTGGGAGGCCAGGGCAGGTGGATCACCTGAGGTCAGGAATTCAAGGCCAATCTGACCAATATGGTAAAACCCCATCTCTACTAAAAACATAAAATTAGCTGGTCGTGGTGGCTCATGCCTGTAATCCCAGCTACTTGGGAGGCTGCAGCAAGAGAATCGCTTGAACCTAGGAGGCAGAGGTTGCAGTGACCCAGGATTGCACCATTGCACTCCAGCCTGGGCAACAAGAGAGAAATTCCATCTCAAAAAAAAA
>NW_016816078.1:135317-159295 GCF_001698545.2 Rhinopithecus bieti
TAAGGTAATCAAGATCACACACTACTTTACTCAAATTAACTTAAATTTCTACCTTCATAAACAAGTCCTGAATCCATTTGGACTTACATTTCTCTGTGATTTTAATTTTCCTTTTATATGTATTTGTAATTTTTCTATTATAAAAAATGGATGTTATTGTAACTGGAAATGAAAAAATTCAAACAAATCAATTATTCCATAATACTTATATAAGTCTTCTGAATATTAGGACAAAATAATGTATTTTGCCTCAAGGGTTTTTTGCATTATTTTAAGGTTTTCAAAAGTAAGATAGACATTTTTTTTTTTTTTTTTTTTTTTGAGACGGAGTCTCGCTCTGTCACGGGGGCTGGAGCGCAGTGGCCGGATCTCAGCTCACTGCAAGCTCCGCCTCCCAGGTTTACGCCATTCTCCTGCCTCAGCCTCCCCAGTAGCTGGGACTACAGACGCCCGCCACCTCGCCCGGCTAGTTTTTTTTGTATTTTTTAGTAGAGACGGGGTTTCACCGTGTTAGCCAGGATGGTCTCGATCTCCTGACCTCGTGATCCGCCTGTCTCGGCCTCCCAAAGTGCTGGGATTACAGGCTTGAGCCACCGCGCCCGGCCAAGATAGACATTTTTTTAATTGTAGCATCAGGAAGTAAAACATCACCAGCTTTCCACAAACATGTGTTAAGTGCTCAGTATATCCCAGGAAGTGAACTTTAGTGAATGTCAAGGACATGAAGAATTTAAAATGTTTTTAAAAATTGCTTTCCTCAAGGAATTCACCTGCTAATGTGAGCTGTCACTTTCCAAAGGTAATTACAAATTGTAATATGATACAGAACATGCAAAGATAAAGACACTATCAATGTTTTTTCAAGCACGGGGAAAGTAACTGTCGCCTAGTAGGAAAGAACTAGAGCGTCAGAGAAGGCATTCTCTAGGCTGACCAGGAGTCAGGCCTGTTGGACAAGGGAAAAGCTGGGATCAGCGAACAGCCCAGGAGCAAAGGCATGAGCAGGAACGGTTGGATGGTGCCTCATTGGAAAGTGTTCACCAGAGAGCCAATGGCTGGGTTGAGCTAAGATTAGATAACGTGTGCGGGATAACCTTGCACAATTTAACAATGTTGGGCCTTTTCCTATAGGCCAGAGCTGCTCAAATGCTTCTGCAACATGTTGCACCTGCGTGGGCAAATGAGAACAAAGGACCCCCTGGTGCCAAAGGGGCTACCTGCTGGATGTTCGAAATACCTTCAAAGCCGCATTTTATCAGGCAAAGGCATGTGCCGCTTCCATTCTATTCCATTCCATTGCATTGCAACGCAATCGTTTATGAACCCTGAAAGATAATCTCCAGGAAGGTAGACCATGTTTGCCTGTTGCTGTCAAAGCTCCAGCAGACAGCTCCTGACCTTTGGTGAGGGAATAGCCTGAAAGATGAGGAGCCTCAGGAAGCTTTGGGCCCTTGAAGAGGTGACACCCTCAGACATGAATTTCAGATACATTATGCCATGGCATGAATTGTGTCCCCAAGAAAAGAGACATTCAAGTGTTAACTCCAGTCCCTCAGAGTGTGACTTTATTTGGGAATAGGGTCTTTGCATAGATAATCAATTTATAATGGAGTCATTGGGGGGCCCTAATCCAATAGGACCGGTGTCCTTATATAAAGGAGAAATTGGACCCAGAGAGAGGGGTGTACAGAGAGAGGACGATGTGAAGACATACAGGGCCGTGTGACTGGACATGATACCTCTACAAGCCAGGGAATGCAGGGATTACCAGCCATTCACAGAAGTTGGAAGAGGCAAGATGGGATCCTCTCCCAGCACTGTGAGATGGAGCATGGTCTGGCCAACACCACATTTCAGACTTGTGACCTCCAGAACAGTGAGGCAACACATTTGTGTGGTTTTGAGCCACCCGGTTTCTCACATTTTGTTACAGCAGCCCCAGGACACTAATCCTAGAGGGATCCCTCTAACAGCTGGGTGGAGTACGGATGTGAGGTCCAAAGGCAGTTCTGGAGGTGGGGAGCCCATGTGGGAGCCTCTTGTATTGATCCTGGGAGAAACGATGGAAGCCAGACCTAACATACTAAGAACAGAGAGGAGAAAGATTCCAGAAACATTTAGGAGGTAAAAACAGGCAAGGTAAACTTGGCATGGGTGAGTCGTGTGAGGTCAAAGACAAAGACGGCCTCGAAGATCTCCTCCTGCAGTCTGGAAGTCCCACAGGACCAAGAGCAGTTTTCAAGGTGGCAGGAAAAGGTGAAGCCTGCAATATGGATCTGAAGCCCCTGCAGCTCGTGGAGATTCTCACACATTCAAAATCCCAGGTGTCTGGACTGATCGCCTTTTGCTGCAAGAACAAACATCCCCAAATCTCAGACTCTGGAAACCACAGACACTCATGTCGCCATTCACAGTTGGCTCTGTGGCCTCTGCAGCCAGCTTTGGACTGGGCTCAGGCTGCTGTCTGTGTGGCCCTCTCGGGGACACATGCTCAGTGAACAGGGGCTGCCTATGACACACTCTCCCCATGGGAGCTGAGGGCTGAGGGCTGTGGGCTGAGCTGAGACACACGATGTCCTTTCTGAAATAGGCACGTAGCCACTGCTTCCTGCTGGTCGACACAAGGCACACTGTCAGGCCCTGTGTCAGTGGGTCAGGGAGGACAGTTCACCTGCGGAGAGCCACTGCAAAGCCACGGCTGAGGGAAGGCATGTTAGAGCAGTGGATTGGCAGTGGATCTCTTGTTGTCTGTATTCTCATGCCTGGATATCTGGGGCTTTGCCCCCTCGGAGTTAGCCAATTCTTAGAGATATTAGGCAACTCTCCCAGGAGCACCCCTTTCAGATGCTAACCAATCAATCCAGAGCCCACAACCCCAATTGTCCCCTTCAGGAGGCTCTCACGCTCAGGTCTCTATCCACCAGCCCTTATCTCCCCAGGGACAGGTACCAGATGACTAGGGACAGCCTCTGTGCCCCAGAGCTGCGGAAATTATTCACACTAGCAAATCCCAAACCTGCTTGCCCTGTCTTCTCATTTCTTCCCATGGAAATCATTAGAAACGGTCTCACCCAGAGTTCCTTCTCTCTCCATCTAGTTCCTAACCCCAGGCTTCCCCGTGTGGCCCCCATGTTCTATGCACCCCTCCTGGTATCTGTGAGTCTAAAAAACTCCCTTTTCAATGGCACCATGTCCTGATCCGTTGGCCTTACTGTGTCTCTGATGCTGTATTTTAAAGCCAGCAAAAATCTCATTCTATCACAGCAATCACAGCATCCTAAAATCTCATATCCCCTCGACACACCAAAAACTCAAATCTAGGGGATGACAGAAGCCTCACTGAACCCAGGTGCCATATCTGCAGAATGGAAAATTCAGCAGAAATATCTAGGGTCTGTGAAAGGAAGATAAATATTGGGGTCCCCCACCAAATCACTAAGCTAAAGAGAAAGTTCCCGCTGGGAACTGCTTAGGGCCACCTGTCTCCCTTTCTATTCAGTCACCCCTCTGCTCACTGAGATAAATACATATCTGATTGCCTCCTTTGGAGAGGCTCATCAGAAACTCAAAAGAACACAACTATTTGCATTCTTGGAAGCCCCTCCTCGCTTTGAGTCTTCTCGCCTTTGCTTCAAGTTGTTCTGCCTTTCCAGACCAAACCGATGTTCATCTTGCACATGTTGATTGATGTCTCATGTCTCCCTAGAATGTATAAAACCACACTGTGCTCTGACCACCTTAGGCACATGTCCTCAGGACCTCCTGAGGCAGTTTCACAGGCGCACAACCTCAACTTTGACAAAATAAACTTTCTAAATTCACCTGTCGCAGATTTCTGGGGTTCACAGGCCAGATGGAGCACTCCAAACTCACTGCTCTTTCTAGACCAAGGAGCATAAGGAAGACATTTGAGACTAAGCAGGGAGTTGATGGATTCCCCATGGTCAAGTCCTGAAAGCTTTGTCTGAAGGTTGTAGAAAGCCTGTGGAGGTGCTTGGACCGTGGTTACCCAGGCAGGCAGGCAGGCATTGCAAACTCCATCCTGCTCCACTCTTTTCAGTGGGTGTTGCAATTTGACTTGTTTGTTCTTGAAACAAGAGAGTGAAAGGACCAGGTGGAGAAGATTTAACTTGTGGTCTCCCCTTGGGGAAAGTTTCCTGGAACATGACATGAAGGGCTGGGGCTGTTTTGAAGGCAGTGGTTCTCCTCCAGTGCAGAAACCAGCTTCTCTGGCTCCCTGGGATGGGGTCCAGTTCAGAGATCAGCTAAACCGTAAGAAATGCAGCACAGCAGAATGCGGGCAGTTAGAAATGTGTCTGTCTCCCTTTGACCGGCTGCATGGAAAGACTTAGCAGCTGATCAGAGGGAGAAGCCACGTGAGAAGGGTGTAGGAGAAGAGCACAAAGAACTGAGGTTTAGAGTCTCAGGAAACACCCATGATTTGAGAAGCGCTGCACCCTACTGTCAATGTAGGCAGAAGCTGCGGTCCTGCCCTGGGATGGATGAGTGATTTTCCCTGCAGGCAGCTCAGTCCCACCACAAATATTTGAGGACTCTGGGAAGAACACAAAGAAACATGCCAAGAGACTAATATCTAACAGCTATAAATCAAACTATCACACTGTTGACTAAAACATGTTCTATCCTCCCACCCTGAACAAATATACTCCCAAGACAACCTGGACCTCCAGGAAAAATGTAGGATCCTTTGACTCCCGCAAGTCACGCACCAGAATCAGACAGCACGAAGAGAGCAGGGCCTTAGCCCGCAGCCCCTCCCCTTTATCTCCCTACAGCCAAGACTATCCTCCGCCTCCAGGGTCTCATGCACTCCCACACAGGACCTCTTGGCTTGCATCTCTAAGCTGTGTCACCGTCTCACAGCAGCCACCACTCGGGCCTATGACGCTCCCTGGGAGCATGGTCTCACCTTGGGGTTCCAACCCAAGGAAGAAACTTCCAAAGTCCCTAGATGAAGGCTGGGGGCAAGTAATTCTTAGGTCATAAGAACCCAGAGAATGATTAATGAGAAGGGACATAGATCTGGCCAGAGAGAAAAACTCTTAACCCCAGACCCGAGCAGAACCCCTCTTGCCTGGGTCTCCAGCTGGTGCAGAGATGAGAAAGCCCAAAGAAGTTTCCACTTGGCCCCAAAGGTTGGATTCAGAAAGCTTCCCAGGTTAATATAGGGAGTCACAGGCTAACCCTGATTCACTCAGGTGAAAACAGATTCCTGCAGGAGACAGAGATGCCCTCTGCAGACACCCTCCTACTAGTAAATGGGAAAATAGACACTCAGACCCTGTATGTGTGTGTGTGTGCATGTGTGGGCATGGGTGTTTGCAGGTGTGCATGTGTGCGCATGTGAATGTGTGAGTGTATGGGGGTGTGCATGCATGCATGCTTGAGTGTGTGGTGTGCATGTGTATCTGCATGTATGTGAGTGTATAAGTGTGAATGTGTGTGTAGGTTTATGCAGGTGTGCATATATCAACATGTGTGCATGTGCGAGTGTGTGTATGAGTGTGTGCAAGTGTGCATGTGTGTGCATCTGCATTTGAGGGTACGAGCGTGCATGTAGGTGTTCATGTGTGTATATGTGCAGGTGCACATGTGTGGGTGTGAGTGTATGGGGGTGTGTGCATGTAGGTGTCTGCAGGTGTTCATGTGTGTATATGTGCAGGAGCACATGTGCAGGAGTGAGTGTATAGGGTGCATATGGATGTAGGTGTGTGCAGGCGTGCATGTGCAGGTGTGTGTATGGGGTATGTGCACATGTAGGTGTGTGTCGGCATGCATGTATGTTCATGTGTGCATGTTCCAGTGTGACTGGGTATGCATGTGTGTGCATGTGCATGTGTGATTGCACACATACATGTGCAGCTATGGGTGTGTGCATCTGCATATGTATGGTGGGAAGCGGGTTCTGGTGTGTGGGATTTCCTCTTGTAGTGACCTGCCCTGGGCCCCTGGTCTCCTCTTGCTGAGTTGTCTGATGAGAAATCAGCTCATTTCTCACTGCAGAAGTCAGCACCAAGCAGGTTGGTTCTGTGCTGGGCCATCACAGAGGTCACCTTCAAATTCTTAAAACGAGAAGTTGGCAGACATTTCCATCCCTTTTCTGGCCCTGGCTGTCTGTGTTCCCTGAGGCCCATTGAACTCTGTGGTCAGGAATGTGGGCCAAGCGTGCAGCCTTGGAGCTAAATTTGAGGCCGTTCCCACCTAAATGTGTGGCTGGCCAGCAGAAGGGTAGGAACGGAGCCGCTCAGTTGGAAAGCACTCGCTGCGCAGATAAGAATCATTCTCTAAAATTAAGTCTCATAACAGGCAACATTTCCAGATCTATTGTGTAAGCAGCCAGAAGCAGTATAAACAGAGGCTCTTCCAGCGAGCCTCATGGTCGCAGCGGGGCACATACCTTTTCCTTCTGTTCCCCATCTGGAGTCTTTGTTCTTGGCTCCTGGCCTTGTGCATTCTTGTTGGTCAGGTAGCTCCAGGTAAGACCCGAAGCCAGGCAGCGAAGTCGGGCGGCATGGGGGCTGTAGGGTCTCAGGCCCAGAGAATGGGGGTTAAGCTGTGTTTTGACAACAGCTCAGGGTCTAGAAATAAGTAATAAATCTGAGCATCAGGGAGATGGAAATAATACGGACTCAGGGAAAATGCTTATCCTTTTTTTTTTTTTTTTTTTTTTTTTTTTAACTTACTGAGACATCCTCCAGTATCTCTGTAGACTGAGAGTTGTTTCACTGGAACAAGCACCGAGTTCCCAGGGAGACAGTGAAAGGAATGAGCCAGGCTTTTAGGACAGCAGATATGGTTAGCCCTAGAAATAGGCCTTGTAGATAACTGCCTCATAGGAGGCACCTGTCCCCAGGGCACACTTCCCACCTGATTCATTTCTCGGCCTGGGAGAAAGTGCAGGATACAGAAGAGGGCTCGGCCTGGGAGCCAAAGCACAGTGTGTAGCTCCAGCTCTGACAATCACTCGCAGTGGGCCTTCCTGCGAGTCACTGAGTTGTCCTCAAACTCAACTCTGTCTCTGTAAAACAGGAATAAAAACCCCCACGTGGCACGGAGGGTTTCATCGATGACACCTGAGGCTAAGCTCAGGCAGAGCCTCGTAAAGCATCACAGACATTGGAGGTACTGGCAGTGTTTCTGTTGCTGTTGCTTTCCGACTTCCGTTTTCTGTATTCTCTGCCTCCTCTCCCGCCAAGCCGGCCCACCATGCCGGCCTCCTGAGCCCTGGATGTAGCTCAGTGGCTTATGCGGTCCCAGTCCCCTGAGTCCTGTCCACTCTTTCTGCCCAGTGCCTCCTGCTTTTTATGCCTAGGGCAAGTAGGGACTGTGCTCTAGCTTGTCTGTACACACATACGAGGTGGCAGAGATTCCTGTTATGGAATCTCCACCCCACTCTGTCTCTTTAGCGGGGACTGGAAGCTGAGGTGCAAGAGGGAGCTAAGAGTCAGCATTTGGGGCAGATACTATGGAATCTAGTGTTTTTAGAGTTGAGGCTGTCCTGCAAGCCAAGAACCACTGACAGTGTGGCACAGATGGACACAGACCACAGCACAGGAATCACAGGGAGTACCACCCTCAGCTGAGGAGCTGAAATATACTTCCCTCTCCACAGGCGATGGCCAATGCCTTCGGAAACCCGAGTGCTTCCAGAATGGCGGTCAATGTATATTTTCTTGCACAATATGGCAAATCCCTGTTGGTTCCTGTTACAGTGGAAGAAAAATGCAGCCAGGGCCTGTGACGGGCTGAAGATCACCTGAGCACAGGGAGCCTGGAGAACGAAATAGAACGCTCACTTTAGCTCTAAAGATTCTAGCGTGTTACCTCTTGAAAATAAATAAATGAGCAGGTGCTGGATTTAGGAATGGCGATTACGATGCAGAAGAATATTTGGGAGAGACACATGTCCGGACGCAGAGAAGGAAGGAATACTGTGTGTGCATGAGGAGTAGCCTCAGGCTACTTCTCCCAGTCCCGGAGGCTGGAAGTCTGACATCCGGTTATCGGCAGGGTTGATTTGGTTCCTAGATGGCCGTCTTCTTCCTGCATCTTTGTGTGTTCGTCCCTTTGTGCATGTGTGTGTCAGTATCCAAATTTCCTTTTCTTATAAGGACACCAGTCCTACTGAATCGGGGCCACCTTAAAGGCCTCATTTTAACTTAATTACCTATACAGACCCCATTTCCAAATATGGTTACATTCTGAGGCACTGGGAGTTAGGACTTCCAGATAGGAATTCGGTGCACACAATTCAGCCCTTCCTACCAGGCGTATCCCTGCATCTGCAGTTAGCTTCCAGGTCCATTGTGGGCTGGCTGCTCCCAAGGCAATGTGAATTGTAGAGCCGCGTGCAAGGTGTCCTGAGGCCTAGGTTCATAACTGGCCCCTTCTGCTGCTTTTATTGGTCAAAGCAAGTCAAAAGGCCAATTAGATTCCTGAGCTGGGGAAACAGATACCACCAGCGGATGGGAAGAGCTGCAGTCAGATCACAAAGGGTCTGATTCAGGGGGGATTCAGGGCCACAATGGTAGCCCGCCTCGCTATCAACCACAGAGTATCCCGGTTCCTTCTGCCTTACGTGCTTTGGGTGTGTGTGTGGGGCTTCAAGTAGCTCAATGTGACTTGGAAGACCCTGAACACTGTCCTTCAGGCAGAAGATTCTCTGACAAAAATCCATACGGATCAAAGATGTGCTTCAGAGCCAGATCCCAACAGTTTGATCAAGCACAGCCCAGGAGCTCTGATGCCAGTGAAGTACTAGTTTTAAAATGTAATGCATGACTAGTCGTTGAGGGGAAAATAAGAATTTCTGGACTTCTTTATACTTTTCCATTTATATTGCATCGATTATTGGTTACAGAGAGGGACGGGGACCGAAAATATTTTCTGTTGCAAAGGCACCAATGGTTTTCATCTAGACTTTGCCCATTCCTAGTGACCTGAAAGTCACTTGAGGTGATTGTGTATCTAGGGGCAGTAGTAGGACTGAAGGAGGGGTGAGAGAGTGCACTTTAACTCCCCAAAAACCTCCTCCCTACAGCTACCCAAGTAACATGCAAATATTGATAAAAACAAAGAACTTGCAAAACAAATGTAACTTCAAAGCCATTCCCCAAACCCTCTTCCAGCTTTATGTAAATCCTTCCTGCATAGCCCCTGCCTCTGCCCACACAGTCCCCAAGCAGAACAGTGCCTCAGAGCCCCAACCAAATGTTCCTGCTCCATCTCCCCCAGCCCTCGCCCTCCTCACATGCTCTCCCACACACACCTGCCTTATCCCTGCTGACCAGGAAGGGCCTTGCCCCTTCTTCGCCTGGCTTACAGGAGCCCCTTTTTCATAATGGTGGAACTTCATCCCTTTTTCCTCTGTGCTCCCAGAATATGCATTGAACCAACGCTGTTCAATCCTAAAGAGTGCAGGTGAGGAGAGGGAAAGAAGGGTCTTCACGGGTACTGCCCACGGCGGGGATGCTGTCTGCCAAATAACCATCACTCTAGTCCCCAGATCCATTTACGCCTTCAGCCCATTGGTGTGTATTGAGTGTTCCCTCTGTGCCAGGGCCTGGGAGACAGGGCTGAACAAGTCGGATGAAGTCCCTCTCCTCCGGTGCTCCTGTAGAGGGAGACGGTCAATGAGAAAATACACACATGAGCGGATGTAAGTGCAGGAAGAAAAAGAGAGCAGGATGAGGGGCACAAGCGTCCAGGAAGAGGCCTGCGAGAGCCACCCACCTCTGCCCCACAGCCCCTCACAATCACAGTGTCCCCACCTCAATTCCCGCTGCCCTCACCCCACCCCATATACGCAACACACAGGCACTGAGGAAGGCAGCCCCAGGGACACCTGGGCCAGAACATCACAGCAGACAGGAGGGATGGCCGCTCTGGGCTTCTCCCTTATTGCTACTGCACTCACGGAAGGCCTGTTTCCTTCTTTGTGCTGGTGTCTGCCTTGCCCCAAGAGGAGAAAGGGAAAGGAAACAAAAATGGGCCTGCCACACTGCTGAGAGCAGCTCTTCCCATGTCCAGAGGCTCTCCTTTCACTCCACACACTGAAGTGTGCCTCTGGAAACACCGCAGCTTGCCAGAGATCCTGCTGGACTGTGGTCAGACACACCTTGGCTCTGTGCCTGGCTCTGCATCCAGCTCTGCCTCTACCAGCCAAGAAATTAACCTCTCTGGCTCTCAGTGAGAAAATATCTGCCCTGCCCACCCCACGGGCTTGTGTGCAGTAACTATGGAGAAAGTATTCCCAAAGCATTCCGAAGCTAGCTGAGATTTTCAAGTACTAAGGATTACTTTAATAACCTTAAAATACATTTCTTTTCACATTAAGTCATCTTCAAACCAAATGACGTGGTTTGAAGACACAGGTTTTCCACTTCCTCTGTCCCAGAGTCAGAGAGCTCTGTTTAAACCTGCTCTGAGGGTTTGCAACGGCCGGTGCAACAGCGCAACCTACTGGGTGTTTGCCCTGGGACAAGACTAGACTGAGTTGCAGCGCTTCCTCGTTGCTTTCTTTCATTCATTCACTTACTTGTTTATTCACTTATTTATTCATACACCCAACATGCACTGAGAAGGCATTATATGCTGTGCACACTCTCATGATCTGCTATCTATGCAGGTGCAAACAAGCCATGGCCCTGGCATTACAGGGTCCGGATGGGCTTAAGGGAGGATTTGTTTGCATGGCTTGGAGGAGGGGGTGAGAAGAGCCCTGGCAACCATGGCTTTCTCCTACACACTGGAAGAGGGATGCTAAAGAAGTTGGGTGGCCCGACTGGCTTGTGGATCATCCCAGGGTTAGCAACAACAGAAGACACCAGTATCTTCCACATCAACTCCTTCAAGTATTGCTACAAATTTATAGGTCGAAAATATTCCTTTTACTCTCATTTCTAATAACGTACCCCTGGAAATTTATCTAAAAGCAAACATTCCAGCAGAGGACAGTGGACGAACTATGTTCCACAAATGGTTATTGCAGTGGTATCAAATAAAACAAATAAAATCTTCAGCTATGTAGGATTTGCTAACAATAATAAGTACTATACAAATATTTGAATGTATTCCTGATATATTAGGTGTAAAATGCAGAATATTAACTTCAAGGCTCATTCTTATTTCATTAATGTAAGAGAAAAGATAGACAGATAAAGACTAGAAAATGTATGCCCAACATTAAAATAATAATTGCCTTAATTATGAAGGCACTGTGTCTGATTTTTAATCAGACTGTACCACACTTAACCTGAACTGCTCTAATCACACCAGCAGTGCCAGAGGTCCCTGGAGCCTGGGACCTTGTTTCTACTGAGGTTGGGCATCACCTAATTTGTAATTTTTGCCAATCTAAAGAAGTAATGTGATGTCAGGCCAGAAGTGGTGGCTCACATCTGTAATCCCAGCACTTTGGGAGACAGAGGCAGGCAGATCACTTGAGGTCAGGAGTTCAAGACCAGCCTGGCCAACATGGGGAAATCCTGTCTCTACTAAAAATAAAAAAATTACCCAGGCACAGTGGCAAGTGCCTGTAATCCCAGCTACTCATAAGACTGAGGCAGGAGAATCGCTTGAACCCAGGAGGTGGAGGTTGCAGTGAGATCGCACCATTGCACTCCAGCCTAAATGGCAGGGCAAGAACTTGTCTAGTAAATAAATAAATAGATAAGTAAATAAAGTGATGTCATTCACTTTGCAGTTTTTAAAATATTGATAGGTTTAAGCATCACTTAAATTATCTTCAGTTTGGGATCATTTTCTTGAGTAAATTGGGCCTTTTCAGGTTTTTCTCTTCTACAAATTGCCCTTTCCCCTTGTTTACTGAGATTGCTGCCTCCTCGTTTTTGTTGAAATATAGGAGTTACTTGCATATTTCATATAGTAAATGACTTGTCAGTTTGAGACATTGCAAAACACTTCTCCCATAGCATCTAACTTCTGTCCGTTAATGTCCACAAGCTCCTTCATTTGAGACAGAAGGCTTCAGTTGTTACACACAAAAAAAATGCAATCCATTTTTCCCTTGTGGTTTGTGTTTTGAGGTGCTTAAGATATCCTTCTCCATTACTAAATTATAAAAATATTCTGCTATTTTTTTGTACTTCTTTCTGTTAAGGTCTTATCTTTCATATTCAGGTCTTTACTCCACCTGGCGTCCACCTGTGGGCATGTGCTAGGTGGAGATCTAGTTTTACTGTTTGGGATCTAATGAGCTCATTTTATCACACAATTACTAAACAATTTGTCTTTCTCCATTGATTTGTGGTGCCACTATTGGTCATATATTTTAAGTTCTACATATTTGTAGGTCAGTTTCTGAGCTCTCCACTGTGTTCCATAGATTTTTTTTGTCTGTTCTGTGCCAAGACCATAATGTTCTACAAATAGGACTTTTTCTTGATCTATCTTAATATTTAGAAGGGTAGAAATCCCTCTTTATCCTTCTTTTCAAAGTTGGCTAATTTGTGGACCTCCTCTCTTCATCCACATTTTAGAGT
This sequence comes from Rhinopithecus bieti, assembly GCF_001698545.2. Classification (NCBI taxonomy): domain Eukaryota; kingdom Metazoa; phylum Chordata; class Mammalia; order Primates; family Cercopithecidae; genus Rhinopithecus; species Rhinopithecus bieti. Next base: position 147,842 of record NW_016816078.1, read on the forward strand.
AAGTCTATCAAGTTTCATAAAGACCATGTTGGAATTTTTAATAAGATTGCATTGAATGTATAGATTAATTAGGGAAGAATTGACAACTTTATTAAGTTGTTTGAATCAAAAACAAGGAATATATCTACTCAGATAATTTCTTATGTTCTTTATTAGAGTTTTATAGTGTGCTCCAGACAAATCTTATGTATGTTTTAAATTCCTCAGCACTTCATAGACATTGTAACTATTACAACTATCTTAATTTTTCCAGTTTTGTATAGTAGGTGTACAGAGAAATGCTATTGGTTTTTGTAAGTTATATTAGAAGGCCTTTTGAACCTTTTTTTTTTTTTCCCTTGGGAAGGAGTCTCGATCTGTTGCCCAGGCTGGAGTGCAGTGGTGCGATCTCGGATCACTGCAAGCTCTGCCTCCCAGGCTCAGGCCATTCTCCTGCCTCAGCCTCCCAGGTAGCTGGGACTACAGGCGCCTGCCACCATGCCCAGCTAATTTTTTGTATTTTTTTAGTAGAGATGGGGTTTCACCATGACAGCCAGGATGGTCTCGATCTCCTGACCTCGTGATCTGCCCGCCTTGGCCTCCCAAAGTGCTGGGATTACAGGCGTGAGCCACTGCACCCGGCCGCCTTTTGAACTATTTTATCAGCTTGACAAGGTTGATTGTTCCAGGTAGACAAGCATATAATCATCTGCAGAGGATGAGTGTCTCTTTCATCCCTTCTGCTAGTTACATGATCTTATTTCTTTCAGTTTCCTTATACGTTAGGTATATCCTCCAACACAATATTAAACAGTAGTTGTAATGCTGAGCATGCTTGTCTTCTTATCTGTGAGCCACTGTGCCCAACCAAGAAAAATCATTTGATTATTTCAATCCTAGCACTTGTGGAGGCCGAGGCAGGCAGATCACTTGAGCTCAGGAGTTTGAGACCAGCCTGGCCAACATGGCGAAACCCCATCTCTACTAAAATACAAAAATGAGCTGAGTGTGGTAGCACACGCCTGCAATTCCAGCTACTTGGGAGGCTGAGACACGAGAATAGGGCTTGAACCCACGAAATAGAGGTTGCAGTGAGCCGAGATTGTGCCTCTTCGCTCCAGCCTCATGACAGAGTGGGTCTGCCTCAAGAAAAAAAGAAAAAAAAAAGATTTTTCTTGTTCAAAATGATAATGGAGTGACATCAAAGAATTTGTGGGTTGTGAAAATTCATAGTAAAACCCACCTTATCATAATATTTTAATATATTTTGAATTTATCATTTTACCTAGGATTTTTGCATCTGTGCTCGTCATTAAAATAATTTTCTTTCTACATATATCTTTACAATCAAAACTACAGCAGTCTTTTAAAATAAGCTGGGTAAAGTTTGGTTTTTATTTTCTGGAGCAAATTATATTAGGTGGCAGTTAGTTGTTTAATTGTTTCTTGAAACTTTGGCAGAATTAATCTAAAACTACCTAGACCTGAACAGTCTTTGACTGCCAGTTTAATTTCTCTAACAGTCACTGGACTATTCAAGTTCTCTTTCTTTCTTTTTCTTTCTTTCTTTTTTTTTTTTTTGAGATGGAGTCTCCCTCTGTCACCCAGGCTGGAGTGCAATGGCACAATCTCGGCTCAATGCAACCTCCACCTCCCGGGCTCAAGCGATTCTCCTGCCTCAGCCTCCAGAGTAGCTGGGATTACAGGTGTCCACCACCACGCCCGGCTAATTTTTGTATTTTTAGTAGAGATGGGGTTTCACCATGTTGGCCAGGCTGGTCTCGAACTCCTGACCTCAGGTGATCCGCCCGCCTCGGCCTCTCAAAGTGCTGGGATTACAGGCGTGAGCCATGGCGCCTGGCCAAGTTCTCTTTCTTCTTATGCTAATTTGAACATGCTTTCACCATGGGATGTGCCTGCTCCCCTTTCACCTTCCGTTATAAGCCTAAGCTCCTGAGGCCCCCCTAGATGCTGGGCAGATGCCAGTACCATGCTTCCTGCACATCCTGAAGAACTGTGAGCCAATTAAGCTTCTTTTCTTATAAATTACCCAGTCTCAGGTATTTCTTTATAGTCATACAAGAACAGCCTATTACAATACATAGGTACATACATGAATAGCAAAGAATGTCTCCTTGATCAGACTTTGGACAGCCTCCTTTGAGCTCTCTGCACCACTGGGCCCAACCTGGGCATTCCTGTCTCTGTCCCTGCAGAGTCTAGTTTTAGCAAGAATCCTAAGTCAGTTTAACCCCAATTCCCTACCCCGGGTGTCTGAACACCCTCCATATCTGACCAAATTCCAACATCTGCTCCACCCCACCCCGCATCCCCGATGTGGATCACCTTGGCCCACCCTCAGCAAGAATCCTGTTAGGTCAGGGGAGCCAGAACCCCCACTTGATGTCCCCTTCTCAGTGACTTTCCATCCACCATCCCCCATCCTGCTCCTTGGTTATAAGTCCTTTTCGTTATTATTTTCGGACCCCAATCTCTCTCACCTGCTGCAAGACCTCAGTGCAGTCCCTTACATCTATGGCGATGGTTCTGAATAAAAGTCTGTCTTGCCGTTTTTAAAATGTCAGAATGTCTGTGTATATATCTCTATATCTGTGAACATATATAAATATAGATAGAGATATCTCCGAAGAGAAGGTTTTCCAATGTGCAGTTTTTCTTCTTGCACGTTGAGATCTTAACCCTCAAGCAGATCTGGAAAAAGCTTTCGTGAGGATAGAGCCTGGGATGGATTTGTGGGGGAGGTGTAGACCATGATGCCGGTTAACAGGCCCTATGTTTTCTGGCCACACAACTGTTAAGATTTCAAAAAGACCCAATCAACGATTCTAACCCAACTCTCTCCATATTTACTCAAACACAGTATTACTCCCTGACTAGTGGTTAACGGACTTGCTTTCGGCGTCCCAGAGGCGGTGGCCAGTTTAGCCACCTCCCGAGGAACCTGCGCAGTCCTGACGCTCACCAAGCGCTTTCCTGGCGGTTACAGGGTTGGGGGCAGCGCAGAACCCGCTTCTGCCCTTATCAGCAGCCCAGACCTCAGCTGGGCTCCACCACCCCGTCCCCACCCACCCTGGAAGCCAGAAACCCTAAGCATCCTCCCTCCCTCCCCTGCTGGCCACTACGAATAAACCAGACCTACACTTCGCGCCTAACGGCTCAGGCCGAAATGCCACCCGCAGTCGGACCCCGGGCCGGAAACCTCCCCGACGCGCGACCGCGGGCAGGGGAAGGGGCGGGCGCAGGCTGCGGGGTCGGCGCGGAGGATGCACGCGGGGCTCCTGGGGCTGTCCGCCCTGCTGCAGGCGGCCGAGCAGAGCGCGCGTGAGTGCGGCAGCCCGAGGCTGTGCTCACCCCTGCAGCCCCCCACCCCACCCCGGCGCTGGAGCTGCACAGGCGGCCTTTGCCTGGACGGGCACTGCCCCGGCCTGCGCCCAGCACTGCGCGCCGGTGACGCACGGTGGTAGCCACCCCACCTGCCGAGCACGTCCGCCTGTCCTTAGTGGATGCCCACGCATGCACGATCCCCCCACGGATGCATGATTTTCCTCCACCTATGCTCGGTCCCCCGCCCCCCGACTGGTGCTCGCCTTCCTCCCGCCCCTGCACGATCCCCCCACCCCACGCATGCAAGATCCCCTCGCAGAACTGGGGGAGAGGTATCCGCCCTTCCTTCCATCAGAAGCTTTGCAAAGTGCTGCGATGCCAAGATGTGCTGAGCGCAAGTCTGGGGCGCCCGGGCTCTCCCCGACTCCCCGCCGGCCAGGGGGACCCTGCGACTTGGAGGCTGCTCGCAGGAGGGGTGGCGGGAGGAGGGGGACAGGACTCGGCATCCACGCGGCCCTGTAGGACAGCGACCCCGCTTCGGGGTTTAGGACAGGGCGGGACGCGGCCCTCCGGGGCCACCTTTGTTGAGGGGGAAGCCCAGAGCACGCCAGCCGCGGCGGAGCAAGATGGCCCCATTTTTCGCGCCCTTCTGGTTTAAATTCGTAACTCCTTCAGTGCCGGAAGGAGCGTCTCCGCCCACTTCCGCCGGGCTCCCTGCGGACGCCTCTTCCGGGGCAGAGTCCCTGGGGGAGAAGAGGGAGGACCCTGGGGACGCTGCCTGGGGACTTTTCCGTGAGTTCACTGGCGTCCCCGCACGTCCGGCTGTTTCCGAGGCGCGCAGAGCAGGAAGCTCGCAGAGGACGCGCAAGCGCTCTGGCTCCGCGCCCCGGACGCGAAGGGCTGAGACAGGACCCGCGGGGGTCGGCACCCACTCCAGGTGTCTTCCCTCGTCCTCCAGCTGGGCACGGCCTGGTTGTTAGCATTCCCCAGCCCTGCAGCACCCAAGGCTTTTTGTCCAAGGGAGGCTGCCGCAGAACGCTCGGGGTGGTGAGAGCCGGACCCAGTCTGGGCACTATGGAAGGGCTGCCTGTGCCCGGACCCCGCGGTCCAGAGCTGCAGCGTCCGCAGCTGTACCTCGGGGCAGTTTTCGCAGTTTCCCTAAAATCCGCGGCTTGTCTTCATTCATCCACATAGAACTTTACTATTGGAAAGCCTAAGTAACAGTTGTATGAAAGGATGCCTGTGTGCAGTGCCTCTACTAGCGCACCGCCTCCAAGATCAACCTCAGACAACCCTCAGGAGGGGGTGCTAGGAGTACCGGGGAGGCCCAGAGTTCCAGGCCAGGGAGTTCCCCATGTGAAAGTAGAAGAGGGACCCACAGAGCGAGCTGTGACCCCACAGGGACTAACGGTTCCGTAGTGTGGAGTTATTGACTGGGGAGTGCAGATCCTCTCTCCACTGTGTAACGGTACCCAACCACCATCACCAACCAACCAACCAACCAGAGAGGAGGTGTCATCGTTCTCGAGGATGCACAAGATGCTAGGCACTTCGCACATGTGGTGTATTGCCCAGCAGCTCTGGAAAGCCCTGACACTGTCATTTAGTGCATGCCTGTCCCTGTTGCCAGAGGCTCTGCGGGCTCCCAGGCTGCTCCTAGGAGACTCTTGCTGGTGATGGGGACACTGTGTTGGTTGGTTACTGTTTTGTTTTGTTTTGTTTTGAGACAAGAGTCTCGCTTTGTGGCCCAGGCTGGAATGCAGTGGTGCAATCTCTGCTCACTGCAAACTCTGCCTTCTGAGTTGAAGCCATTCTGGTGCCTCAGCCACCCGGAGTAGCTGGTATTACAGGCACGCAGCCACCACACTTGCTAAGTTTTGTATTTTTAATAGAGAGGGAGTTTCGCCATGTGGCCCAGACTGGTCTTGAACTCCTGACGTCAAGCAATCTGCCCGCCTCAGCCTCCCAAAGTGCTTTGGTTTTGTTTTTAATGAGATAGTTAGGTGTGGCCACAAGATGAGACACAGGAGAGACTCTGGAAAGCAAAGTTGTTGTACTCAACAAGTCCTAGGACAGGAGACATGGCACACCATGCTGGGCCACAGGGCAATGTCACCAGCACCAGCGTGGTCAGGAGGCAGGAGATAGGAACCACGGGAAGTTGAGGCCAGACCCTTTGCTGGGGCAGGGCACCAGCTTCAGATTAGCTCTTTGAATAATTTCTGTGGCTTTGGGGTATAAGGGTGGTCCCTGGTTGCCTGGCACTGGGCCCTGGGATGATTAAGGCAAAAGAAATTCAGCTTTTGGGGGATATGGGCCAGGTAGGGGAGGTCTGGCTCTGGCTAGATTTAGTTCCCATGTCAAAGGTAAGCCCCTGGCTGGGCCCTTTGCTAACTCAAATAATTGCTAGCCTTGGGAGGGGCAGTCACTCCCCAGCCAGAAAAGTTTTAAGAGATCAGGACATCATAACATCCAGAAAATGTTAAATTGTTTAAAATACAGGTACCCACACTCACTCCAGCCTTCCAATAACCTGCTTGCCTTTCCCCTTCTCCCCTAGGCCTCTACACTGTGGCTTACTACTTCACCACAGGGCGGCTTCTGTGGGGGTGGCTGGCCCTTGCTGTCCTCCTGCCCGGGTTTTTGGTCCAGGCCCTGAGCTACCTGTGGTTCCGAGCAGACGGGCATCAAGGGCATTGCTCCTTGGTGATGCTGCACCTCCTACAGCTTGGTGTTTGGAAGCGGTAAGAACAGCTACATCTTTCACCTCTGGAGCACAATTGCACAAGTGCAGTGGGAGGACTCTTCTGTCCATGTGGGTTCTGTCCTCAAGGTCATAAAAGTTCGGCATTGGGAAGAGGTTCAAAGCTGCCATAGCAAACCCCTGCTCTGATATTGGCACCCCCGGCTCCTGCCTGCACATTGTTGAGCATCTCCAAACTCAGGGGCGCTTTCTCTGTGCAGCTGTGACCTTATGAAAGGCTTTTTCTTGTCTTCAGTTGAAGTCCTGTCTTGCTGTTTTGATTTGTTGGTTGAGCTGTTAGTTCCTTATAAAGCAACTTGCTTAAGGCAGTTCCATCTGCACACCTGTCACCTTAGAATAGGAAGGTGGCATAGCTTTAGTGAACCACAGACTAGGCAATGAAGCCAGTCTGTTGACATTTGCTTCAAGACTTCATCTCAGGAAAAAGTCATTTGGATGCCAGGGCTAGTTTTTTGTCTAAAGAAGTAGCCAGGGATAGTTCTGGGGCCTGGTGGGCTTATCTGTGATCCACAGACTATCTCAACAGGTGAGGGCTGATTTTTTCTACCTTGAGAACCTAGATTCAAGGAGCTATGAGAAGAGATGTATCAGTGAGTTTATATCAAGGGCACATTTCAGCTGTCAGCTGCTGCCTTATAATTCCATTGGGTTGATAGTTTTGGATTGGATAGTTCCATTGGATTTTTGTTTTGTTTTGTTTTGTTTTTTGAGACAGAGTCTCACTCTGTTACCCAGGCTGGAGTGCAGTGGCGTGATCTCGGCTCACTGCAACCTCCACCTCCTGGATTCAAGCGATTCTCCTGCTTCAGCTTCTCAAGTAGCTGGGACTACAGGCACATGCCACCATGCCCAGCTAATGTATTTTTAGTAGAGACAGGATTTCACTGTGTTAGCCAGCATGGTCTCCATCTCCTAATCTCGTGATCCGCCCACCTTGGCCTCCCAAAGTGCTGGGATTACAGGCGTGAGCAGCTGCACCCGGACACAGGATTTTTTTTTTTTTTTTTTTGAGACAGAATCTCGCTCTGTCGCCCAGGCTGGAGTGCAGTGGCCGGATCTCAGCTCACTGCAAGCTCTGCCTCCCGGGTTTACGCCATTCTCCTGCCTCAGCCTCCCGAGTAGCTGGGACTACAGGCGCCCGCCACCTCGCCCGGCTAGGTTTTGTATTTTTTTAGTAGAGATGGGGTTTCACCATTTTGGCCAGGATGGTCTCGATCTCCTGACCTCGTGATCCACCCGTCTCGGCCTCCCAAAGTGCTGGGATTACAGGCTTGAGCCACCGCGCCTGGCCTGAGCCACCGCGCCCGGCCGATTTTTTTTAAGGGAGAAAAATTCAGGGATCAGAGCAGCGAAGCCCTGCAGCTCAAGTGTTCATTAAATCATGGGCACCGAGGGTTGGAAGAGTGTTCAAGGGGTCATGGCCAATGCTGCTCTGTGTCCTGGCGGCTTATGCCTGCAAACTGTTCCCAAGACTTTCTCCGGAGGCACTGAAATGAATGTTGAGCCCCACATGGAGCATCATTGCGAGCAGGAAATGATGCCATCCCGCCCAGAGTAGAATCTCAGCTAGGAGGTAGAGGGTGCTTCTGAGAAAGACTTCAAGCACCCACTCTCAATTTCACTGGACCCTCAGAGTTGGGCCCTAAACCTCTAACCGCACCAAAAGCATATTTGCAGCCACAGGCATTTTGCCAAAGCTGGGCCTTTGTGTTCAAGCGGCCGTTCCTCCGAAAAGATAGGACCCTTCCTTCCATGGGGGAGAAGGCAGAGAAGGATCTTTCCAAGGGCCTCGTAGGATTAGAGCCTCTCCTGTGGCCTGGCTGCCATTGTCGTCCCCTTCCCTGATTGGCCCAGCCCAGTAATCAATCCATAAGGGCTCTGGGTCTTACTTGGCTTTGACCATCACAGTCATAAGGCATGAGCCCTTGAGGACAGAGGCCTGTTGAGTGAGTCAGCTACCATAAGCACATGTTTGGTAGCCCAAACAGAGAGGTAAGCCCAGGTGATCACTTAGAGAAGCTTCCCAGGTAATGGTTAGACAAATCTGCCTTCTGAGGCTGTGTGGACCCTCAGGCCCCATGGAATCCACCGCCTACCTCAGAGATGGCGACTGCCAGGGGACCATGGTGTGTCCAGATTCATGCTGCTGGTATTTCACAGTGGACCCCACACTGTCTTTCCCATGCACTCTTAATTTTCTTAAGTGATGCCATGATTTTCTGGTGTATATTAAAATAACTAACTTGAATAATCCGGTATATACTAGTGAACTCATATAGATAAGTGAAGAGATACATGAAAATTATAAATTAGGAAAAACCATTAGTCATGTATATTTATTCTTGTTTTAAAAGAGGTTAAGGTGACTTTAAAAATACACATCCTTAAAAGAACAAAAAGGAAAAGAAAAGAAGTGAGAAAGGCCAGGTATAGAGATGAAGTGTTAGAAAACAAGATAGGGCCAGAATGCACAGTTATTGGAAGCAGGTCACAATTTGGCCCTAAGGTTTGTAACAGCCAGTGCAAGCATAAAAGCCGCAAGATTTGCAGTGTTTCTCAGGTTAAACATGAACCAAAAAACAGAAATTTACTTCCATGGAGGAAAGCTTTGGAAGTTAAAATAGGCAACAGTAGATCTGTTCCTTATCCTGAAACTAGCACGTTGGGTTCAAAGAAAACACTGAGTAAAGTGGTGTTTTAGTGAAGCAATCCAGCTTTCCGAATTGCAGTTCTGCAAAAGGACCTGTAGGGGGAGCCAAAACAATTGTGTTTTGCACAATTTTGAATTGCCTAAGAATATAGGTCCCTTTGAGTGTCCTCATAACAAAATACAAAAGAATCTACTAACTGAAAATCCAGTAAAACAAAAGTTACTTATAAAATGCAAGGATTGAGGCCAGGTGCCGTGGCTCACGCCTGTAATCCCAGCATTTTGGGAGGCTGAGGCGGGTGGGTCACGAGGTCAGGAGATCGAGACCATCCTGGCTAACACTGAAACCCTGTCTCTACTAAAAATACAAAAAAATAAAAAATAAAAAAATTTAACCGGGCGTGGTGGCTCAGAGATAAGAAGACAAGCATGCTCAGTATCACAACTACTGTTTAATATTGTGTTGGAGGGTATATACCTAATGTATAAGGAAACTGAAGGAAATAAGATCATGTAACTAGCAGAAGGGAAGAGTGAGACACTCATCCTCTGCAGATGATTATATGCTTGTCTACCTGGAACAATCAACCTTGTCAAGCTGGTAAAATAGTTGAAAAGGCAGCCGGGCGCGGTGGCTCACGCCTGTAATCCCAGCACTTTGGGAGGCCGAGGCGGGCGGATCATGAGGTCAGGAGATCGATACCATCCTGGCTAACATGGTGAAACCCCGTCTCTACTAAAATACAAAATTTAGCTGGGTGTGGTGGCGGACTCCTATAGTCCCAGCTACTCGGGAGGCTGAGGCAGGAGAATGGCGTGAACCCGGGAGGCGGAGCTTGCAGTGAGCTGAGATGGCGCCAGTGGACTCCAGCCTGGGCGACAGAGCGAGACTCTGTCTCAAAAAAAAAAAAAAAAAAAAAAAAAGCAAGGATTTGGCCTGGCGTGATGGCTCACACATGTAATCCCAGTGCTTTAGGAGGTGGAGGCAGGTTGATCTCGAGGCCAGGAATTCTACACCAGCCTGGCCAACATGTTTGAAACCCCATTTCTACTAAAAATAGAAAAAATAGCCAGGCTTGGGCACTCACACCTGAATGCCTCCTACTCAGGAGGCTGAGGCATGAGAATCACTTGAACCTGGGAAGCAGAGGTTACAGTGAGCTGAGATTACGCCACTGCACTCCAGCCTAGGCAACAGAATGAGACTCTGTCTCAAATAAATGAATGAATAAATAAATAAGTAAATAAATGAATAAATAAATGCAAGAATTTAAGCCATAAGTGTATTCTTTTTAACGTTCCCAATAATACATACTATGTTACTTTTAAGTCTGACTCTGTTCAAGAGAACCTAACATTGGTGACTACTTATTCAAAGACCATTACTTTTTTCCACTTAGGTTTTTTGCTTCCACTTTAATACTGTATGTTACCAACACCTTTTCATCTTTCTTTTAAGCCCATAAATCCATTTGTAAACTCAGCCTGAGATGACAGAAGAATGCCTATCTCATCCTTAGCGTGCATGTTGGGTTAGCAATTTTTCTTTAGTGAAAATTCAAAGTTCTCAAAAGCAAAGTTAAGGTAAACTCTAAAGGTATGTAAGACAGGTTCAGCATAAATGAGTGGAGATTTAATATTTAAAAGTATATAAAATATAGCCCTAGCGCTGGAGGGCCGAGTCCTGCCTCAGGACCCCTTGAGTGAGGCTTGAAGGATGCTGCGAGTTCCATCAGTGTAGGGAGGGAACAGGCATTTCCGACATAGAAAGCTGCAGCCGCTGGTGCAAAGACATAGATGCGTTCCAGAAGTGGTGTGTTTAGGAAATTAGGAGAAGCTTATTGAGACTAGAGGGTAAGAATTTGCTAGATGGCAGGAATGTGGCAGGAGATAAATGGGCTGGACCGTGAAGATACTTTTCTACTGGGATAAGGAGTTTGGATTTTATCCTCAGGCACTGGAGACCTGTTGGAAGGGTTTGAGCAAAGGAATAATATGGGCAAATAAGCCTATAGACAGATGGCGCCAGGGACAATAAAATGGAACAGAGTTGGGAGGGACACGGTCCAGGCGGGCATCCAGAAATCCAGGCAAGAGCTGATAAGGACCTGGAATGATGCAGTGACTGTGAGGACAGATGTCGGACACCATCTCATAGGACCTAGTGACCAAACCCCCATGCTCTCCATCCCGCCTCAGCTTTCACCCCAGCTTCCCTAGTGGCTGTCCAGGGGTCTCAGCCTGAATTTCTCCCTCTACAATGGGTTCGAGACATGTCGTTTCAGAAAACCAGGCTAGTCACGTTCCCACTGGTCCTCTGTTTCTTACAAGGGTAGCCCTACGACTCAGCCTCTCCTGCCTCCCCCACCTTACCAAGCACTAGATACTCGCTATTCCCAGACATGGGCCTTCATTTCAGTGCCTTGTACCCTGTGCCACTGACCCCAGACACTCCTTTAGGCTGTTCCTACCATCTACTTGTCCAGAGTTTGCCTGTTCTCCTCTTCCAGGAAGCCTTCCCTGACCACCTTATTCCCTCTCCCTGTGACTCTGATTCCACTACTACCCAAGCCACTCATTTTGATACTTTTGATACATTTCTTCCTCTTTAAGCTTTTCACATTTGTATGTTTTCTTTCCACGCTGAATCTTAGGTTTCTAAAAGACATCTTTCATTTCTCTTACCTTTTTTTTTTTTTTTTTTTTTTTTTTGTGG
>NW_016816078.1:160521-164224 GCF_001698545.2 Rhinopithecus bieti
TTTTTTTTTTTTTTTTTTTTTTGTGAGAGTCTTCTTGCTCTGTCACCCAGGTTGGAGTGCAGTGGCATAATTATGGCTCACTCACACCCTTGACCTTCTGGGTTCAAGTGATCCTCCTCCTACCTCAGCCTCCTGAGTAGCTGGTACTGCAGGCACCCACCACTATCTCAGCTAATTTTTTTTTTTGTTCTGTAGACATGGGGTCTCCTTATGTTGCCAGGGCTGATCTCAAACTCCTAAGCTCAAGCAATCCTCCTGCCTTGGCCTCCCAAAAAGCTGGGATTCATTTCTCTTGCTTCTCCTGTGGTCTGTAGTAGGTAGGCTTTTCAAAGCCCAAGAAAAATGCATATTGAACAAACAAAGCTTTCTGGAAGAGCAAGAAGAGGAAACTACCCCGTGTCAGGAACAAATGATTTGAGAGTGAAAAGAAAGCTACTGCCTGCCCTCATGGTTACATGTTTTAGTGTCATATGTTTTTCTTAACATTGAGTTTATATCAAGAATCAAGACACAGTAAGAAATGGGTTCACTCCAGGATTCCCAATCATGAAAAAGGAAAGTTGTTTTTCTTAGACATCTGTCCTGGGATCTCAGCACCATGAATAAAGCCATTTCCAAGAGGACTCCCCGAATCTTCTGCTCTGGACGTAGAAATGTTTGCCAGCCATCAGGGTCCAGCTTGTCACCTGCCAGTCAGAGCCTTAGGGGTCTCTAGAGAGAGTTTTGCAGGTGACCTTCGACATGCGTCCAGCTTGACTTCGGGAGCTGCCAAATTGAAGTGACCTCTAGTACTTAACTTGGACAAGACAGGGAAGCAGAATCCGGTGGGTTTGCTGGGCACCAGGCTTGTGTGCAGGCGGCTGTGGTTGTCTCCTTGTTGCTGCTGCGGGAGAGACCCAGAGAGGAATTGGTGGGTGGTGGCGAAATCTCACCCCCAGGCGAGACTCCAAGTCTGAGAGCCCGCAGGTGTGGCTGGGGAGTGGCTTCGTCGTCATGGGTTCTATATGGCTCTTCAGGTTGCAAGGAAGGTGGCCTGTGCCACTTTCTACTCATGAGATGAAGTTTCCAATAAAGGTGTCTGGCACAGGCTCATAGGGAACAGAATGAAGCGAGGACATGTTCTGACTTCTTTCTCTGGTGCTTGGTTCCTTTTCCGAGAGCCTAGGAGGGCCACCCAGGCTGGGTGAGCTGATGTGTCCCCGTGGCCCTGGGCCACCCCATCCTGTAATCCACAGTGCAGACATCAGCAGCTCTCTCTGCTGCCTGGTTCTTGGCCTCCACCCACCCTTGCTGGTGTTCCTTTAGTATCCAGACCCCTTAGTGGGAACAGACCCCAGGGTGCTGTCCTTGGCCTCTGCTGTCTTCACACAGTCTCTTCTGGCCACTTCCAGTCCCTCAACCACAACTGGTCATCCAGATCTCTCCTTATGGGGGCTCCACCCATCCTCACATTCCTCAATGCTGAAGAAATTCATATTGTAGCCAATCCAGCACTCCTCACCTGGCTTAATTCCGTCAGTAGCACCACCATTTCCAAGTCATTTAGGCCTGAAACCTCAAAGCCACTGCAACCTCCCTCATCTCCCCTGTTCAGTCATCAAATCCTGATCTCCAACCCCACTATTTTCTGCACCTGCTCCCCACTTTCCATTCCTAAGACTCCCTTCTCACTCACCGTTCACTAATTACTGCTAGAAGTATTCTATTAGCTCTATTTCCTCCTGATGTCCCTATCGCCTGTTCATACACACACACACTACATGCATGCACACACACACTCACATTGCACATGCTACACATGCACACTGCACACATACATGAATATACACACATGTACCTGCATGCACACACATATATACACATACACACTAAACATATGCACGCACATAATGCATATATATATGCACATGTTTTGCACACTTGTACACACACATGCATACATGCACATGCAGATACACACACAAGCACATATACACCACATGTGTGTGCACACATATACATGCACTTGCAGTATGCATGCACACATACATAGACACACACATACATACACATTCATCTCATACCCCAAATAGTACATATACCTCTGCCAAATTCATTTTTCCAGAGCAAAATCCAAACCCCATAGCCTGAGGTTCAGGGCCCTGATCTGCTTCACTGGGACCAACCACATCAGCCTCCAAGCTCCACATGGTGCTCCAGCCACCTGGATCCCTGGCCACCCCCCAGCAAAGCCCCCAGATCCTTCTTCCCTGTCTGCTCTTCATGTGCCCCAGGCTTAGCAGCCCAGAGTTCTACATTCTATGAGACCTTTCCATCTTTTTGTCCTCCAAAGAGATGACAACACAGCACCTTGCGACAAACATCTGTCAATAAATGAATTCCCATCCCAAAAGGCTCCGGGGAAGGACTCAGGTCAGGGTGATTGCCGAGTCTCACAGAGCTGGCAGCCTGGGTTCCCTTGCCATGCAGCCGCTGCAGCTCAAAGAGCCCCCGGGTCAGGTACTGGGGTACTAGACGTGGGGAGAGTGTGGCCTGGCTGAGCACCATGGGACTCAGGGAACTTACATAGAATGGACGTCTTCTGCTTCTAGTCAGTGCCTGGCAGGAGACTAACTAGTAATCTAGGTGACTAGTAAGGGCATAGGATATTGCTTAGCATGTAGTATGTCTCTAAATGAAAGCTGGTCCTACTGAAGCTCACCACAGTCTGGCTCCCGGTCACGTGCCCTCCGCTGTTCCCTAGGCACTGGGACGCTGTGCTGACTGCTCTGCAGAAGGAACAGGAGGCTCCCCATCGAGGCTGGCTGCAGCTGCAGGAGGCTGACCTGTCGGCCCTTCGACTGTTGGAGGCCCTGCTGCAGACTGGACCCCACCTGCTGCTTCAGACATATGTTTTTCTAGCCTCAGGCTTCACAGATATTGTGCCAGGTGAGTAACTTTCACCACAGAACACAGACTGTCTGGCAGCCGAAGGGGGACAGGAACGTGAACCTCTTTAGCAAAACCCTCCCTTCGAGATTTCCTCTGCTTAGGAGCATTAGGGCACCTGGAGCTCACTAGCCCAAGATGATGCTTAAAACTGGCTTTTGCTGGTGCATTGAGTTTACAGAGAGTTGGCTCCCTTCTTTCTTAAGGGTCATGTTCTAAAGTCAGCCCATAAGATAGAAATTGCTCATAATCAAAATTACCCTGAAAACGCCTTGGAAAGACTGCCTGTCCATCAACTCAATGCGCATGTTTTTCTTGTATCTTTAGTCATTAGAATAATTCTTGGCCGGGCACAACACTCACACCTGTAGTCCCAGCACTTTGGGAAGCTGAGGTGGGCGGATTGCTTGAGCCCAGGAGCTCAAGACCAGCCTCAGCCTGGCGAAAACCCATCTGTACCAAAAAATACAGAAATTAGCCAGGCATGGTGGCGTGCAGTTGTAGTCCCAGCTATTCATGAGGCTGAGGTGGGAGCATGACTTGAGGCCAGGAGTTTGAGGCTGCAGTGAGCCGTGTTGCACCACTGCACTCCAGTCCAGGTGACAGAGTGAGACCCTGTAAAGAAAGAAGGAAAGAGAGAGAGAGAGAGAGAGAGAGAGAGAGAGAGAGAAAGAGAGACAGAGAGAGAGAGAGAGAAAGAGAGAAAGAAAGGAAGGAAGGAAGGAAGGAAGGAAGGAAGGAAGGAAGGAAGGAAGGAAGGAGGGAGGGAGGGAGG
>NW_016816078.1:164463-279641 GCF_001698545.2 Rhinopithecus bieti
CAGGCAGGCAGGGAGGAGGGATAGAAGGGTGGGAGGAAGTGAAGGAGGAAGAGAGTAAAGAAGGGAGGAAAAGAGGAAAAAGAGGGAGGAAAAAGGGAGGGAGAGAAGGAAGGAAGGAAGGAAGGAAGGGAGGGAGGGAGGGAGGGAGGGACGGAGGGACAGAGGGAGGGAGAAAGAAAGAGAAACTTCTTTACAAAGCCAGAGGCTTATGCCTTCAAAGCCATGTGGAAACTGAGAACAATGCAGGCCTCAGCAATATTTGTCTCTAGCTCCCACTCATTTGAGGCCATTCGCATTGTCATTATGTCTCTCCATGTTTCTCTCAGTCGCTTCTTGTTTCCCTCTCCCTCTCCCTCCTGCTTTCCCCTTTTCTCCCCTCCCCTTCCCTCCCCTCCCCATCTCTCCCTCCCCACCTCTCCCCTTCCATCTTCATCTCTCCCTTCCCTTTTGCTGAGTGTCCACAATTGCATACGCATAAATTAAATGCATCACATACATGACTGTCCTGTCCTTCCATCCATATTTATCAAAGAGCCTGACACCATTGGATGTTTTGGTTCTTTTATTAATCCTCCGTCATATGGATCAAACAGCAAAGTACATTTGGGGTGGAGCCATGTTCAGAGCCTTGTAGAATCGGCTTTGTTATACACAGCGGGCTTAGAGGATCAGGAAGTGGGACATTTTTCTTAAAGGGCATAGAAAGAAAGAGTCCAGCCCATTTGCTGGGAAGAGCATTTAGTACATTGTGCAGTGGAAATATTTCCTGCATATCCCCGTTTCTTCCTGAATATAGACGTGTGTATTTGGACATAGAGTTGTTATGTTACCTGTTAGTCAAGGTGGTGGGTTAGTGATACCCTCTGTTCAGCTAGGCTTTAACAAGAGGTTACACATCCCATTAAAGAAATGCCATGAGTAAATCTTCACAAGGTACTATCACTTCGGAACCTTCAAAGCATACCACGTCTTTCTGCTTCCCTTGCAGGGGTGAGCACCCTGTTCTCCTGGTCCTCCCTCTCCTGGGCACTGGTGTCCTACACTCGCTTCATGGGCTTTATGAAGCCAGGCCACCTGGCCGTGCCATGGGCCGCCCTCTTCTGCCAGCAGCTCTGGAGGATGGGCATGTTGGGAACCCGCGTGCTGAGTCTGGTTCTGTTCTACAAAGCCTACCACGTCTGGGTTTTGGTGGTTGCAGGTGAGCTGAGCTAATGATCTGGTCATCTGTTGCTGCATAAAAAACCAATCCAGAAATGAAGGTCTCAAGAATAACCACTTATGATCCTCAATTCCAGGCCTGCAGGCTGACTGGGCTCTCCGCTGAATGGATCTTGAAGCTTGGGGGGCCTCAGAGATGGCAGTGGGGTAGCAGGTGTTCGGATTCATAGGGAGCCTTGACAGGAATTAGCAGCTGAAAATTCCAATGGAGAGGAACTGGGAACTGCTAGTCTTCTGTAAAATTAGGCTCAGAACTGGCTCAGCATTGCTTCTGCTGTATTCTGCTGGTCAAAGCAAGCACAGCCAGCCCAGATTCAAGAGCATGGAGGTCTAGACTGCAGCTCCCGATGAGTACACATCCAGAGCAGGAAGGAATGCATGCTGGCTGTCTTGGGATATCCTTAGCTTAGACATCCCAGCCCTCAAAACTCCCAGCTAAATCTGGAGCAGAGAACTTCTCAGGAGACTGTTCTGTGTTATAGGCCGAAATCTTTTATGTAGAAAAACTGTCAGTCAAACAGGAGGGAGGTACAAGGTCCCACTTGCCTCACCTGATATAAAAATATACAGTATATATGTGATACCACACATAGCCTCCAAAAGTGCACCATTTCCTTTGAATGCCGAATCTCGGACATCTCCTCTGTTGCAAATAGGACAGCTCCACTAAATCCAAGCCCTCCCTCCTCCCTCAGTCTAGGCACACACATATGAATGGCAATGACAGAGAGTCTATCTGGCTCTGAAGGCTCCCTGAATAGGGCCTGTGTGTCCCTGCCAAGGAGAGCTGTCATCTCTGGTCATCAGTGAATATATTCTGCAAGAAGGAACAGTGTACTCTTGTTTTAAAAGAATTGGAGACACTAAGAAATATTTGGCTCTTGGGCCTAGATCAAACATTAAATACAGTTATTGGCAGAAAAGATAATTTTTTTTGAAAAAAAAACTGTGCTTCTAAAGAGAGATTAGCTATTTTGTTATTCTTTTTTTAAAAAGTCAGCTTGAAATCCAGAATGATTTACTCATCTTAAAATATGGGAATAAAATTAGAGCTGCACCACATAGAGTTCTTTCCTTTGGATGTGGAGGTTTTAGCTCTTGTAACAATTTTAAAATAATTGGCAGTCAGTATTATAACTGCCTCTTTAAACACTTTTTGGAACAAAAAGGGCATAGGTATACAATATTTGGCAAGTGTTATTGAAGCTAGTCTTTCTTTTGTCATCTTCGAATTAGGTCAGATACCCTTCATAAGAATAAAATGGGATAATACATGCAAAGACAAACTGCGTTGGTTTTCTGTCCCCTCAAATCTCTTCTGGGTTTTGATGTCTCTTCTTGGAGGCTGAGTCAAATGTGGTCGGAGAGGCTTCCAGCCCCTGGTCTCTGTGTCCATGCTTGTCCCCCCACCTCCCTGTGTGGACCCTGACATCTGCACCTGGATTCTCTGCAGGTGCCCACTGGCTGGTGATGACATTCTGGCTCGTCGCCCAGCAGAGTGACATCATCGATAGCACCTGCCACTGGAGGCTGTTCAATCTGCTCGTGGGGGCCGTGTACATCCTCTGCTACCTCAGCTTCTGGGACAGCCCTTCCAGAAATAGGATGGTCACATTCTACATGGCAAGTGGCACTTTTCTTCATCCTAACTTTTACAGTGTATACAGCAAGTAGGGTGTGTATGGGTGTGTATGGGTGTGTGGGGGGGTGTGTTTGTGTGTGCACCAGTGCACACCTATCTCTTGAAGAAGGAATAGCTTAGTTTAAGAAAAATTCTTAAAGAAATTATAGTCTTGAACAGAGATGACAGGTTTTGAAAATAGTAACCCGATCTCCAGTTGTGGCCCCGCATTCAATGTGGCAACAACTGAGGCATATTTGGTGACGTCTTGTCTACATCGGCCCACCTGCTGAATATCATTACAATTCAACGGTATTATATCATATACTCAATGTCTTTGTTAATCAACTCCATTTTTATTAGGTGTTTATGATTAAGATCCAGGCATAGCCCTAGAGAGTATCAGAAACACAAAAGTGGCTTCATGCTTCTTCAGATTGCTTTGAGGGCAGTACAGATTTCTTCCTATTTAAAAAAAATTATAATACTTGGAAAGTAAGTAGGCACCCAAATAACTAAAATCAGATAGAATGTGGCTAGGTGCCAAGAGAGAAAAAAAATGTCTGGGACTCATAGGAGTAGCTGCCAGCATCACCTCTCATCAGGATGACCAGAGACTTTCAGATGGACAGTGGAGATTGAGCTGGATTATAATGGGAAAAGGAGAGAAAATATAACCACGTAGGTGGGGGCATGGGTTTTGGAGTCAGAAAACTTGCACTGGAGCCCAGCTCTGCTGGCTGCTACCACCAACTGGCTTCAGCCAAGAATTTAAACTGTCTGAACCTACTTCTTCATGCACACTAGGAATAAGTCACCCTCTCAGTGTTCCTGTGAAGATTAAATAAGATCTACATACTTTGCAGGGTTCCTATAAAGACCAAATAAAACAATATACATAACTAGCTGGCACAAAATAACCCATAAATTGTGGCCATTATTAACATGAAAAGGTGAGACTTTTGAGGGAGGAGTCAGGCATTCCAGGGTAGAGACCTGGGTGAAGATAAAGGCAGGATGCAGCTGCCATCCAGGAAAGGGGAGCATCCTGGACACCTGCTGATTTTTGAACCCATAAAGCACAGTGACCTCATAGGCTATGGAGCCGGACAGAGCTCACAGGACTTGTGACGTTGGACACATTACTGAGCCTCACCAACCTCAGCTTCCACAGCTGAACACCAAGCATAACAGCATGTGTGTTGTAGGTAGGTTCACATGCGACAGGGTCCAGGTCATGCGTGAGCAGCCCCCCAACCCACATGATCCCCACGTGAACAAAGTGGAATCTTGATTTTCTCGGCCAATTTGCTGAAGTGGCTTATTCATAGGTGGACATCCCATCTGCCAACGCCCAGATAAGCAGGAGTTCAATAAGGAGGAGTTTGACACCTGCCACCTTGTTTGCTTGCGTTTGTCACATTCTCACCTCAGTCGCCATGTCATCTCCCAGGAGTTTGAGGGCTGTTACAGAAGCAAAGAAAGCAAATCATTCTTTCTTCCCAGCTGTCTCATACAGTCACTAGATCACTGAGTCGAGCGATTAAACAGTAAAAACAGAAATCAGACACCATTACATTCGGAGTGAGATCTACCACAGTGGCACGAGTGTCCTTATCTCTCTCCCTGTGCACAGACCCTCCAGGCCAGGCCATCCCAGCCCGGTGGCTTGGATCCGGATCCCAGCAGCGTGTGGTGGGGAGCATGGGCCTTAGGACTTGGTGCCCAACCAGCTAGGGCTTGATACCAGGATCTTTCAGTTCTGAACTGTATGAGAGTCATCGGGGCTCCCCCGACCCCCACACCCAGTTTTTTTGCATCTCTGAAATGGTTGTTGCTAGGATTGATAAGATGATGGATAGAAAGCCAAGAGTCTGGTGCCTGGCACAGGTAGATAGATGTAGATGCTCTGAAAGATAAATAATAATTTACAATAAATGAAAGAGACATTGGGAGCAAGAAAGGAGAGAAAGAAGGAAAGGAGGAAGGAAGGAAGGAAGGAAGGAAGGTGGGTAGGTTAGGGAAGAGGAAGGAAGTGGAGAGTAAAGATGGCCAATATCACCATAAAGAGGTGAAATAACAAATAACTCCCAGGATAACCTATTAAACTACTGACATTTCGAGAGTGCCTGCCAGTCACATTCTGAGGTGGGGCTGCAACCATGAAACTGAAGAAAAGGCAGAGATGACAGGTGGGCATTCTCACCACACACTGCACCACGCACACTGCCCAGGCCTGAGTCTGGGCCCCTCCCTGTGCCACACGGTGCTGGGCAACCCTGGCTCTGTGACATGGGCCATTCAGAGCACAAGACAGCCTCTCCCTCTGTTCCTCAATACCCCCAGCTAATCTCCATTGATCCAACGTGGCTGAGTGGCCAGCGCCTGAAGCCAGTACCTCTGGGCAGGTTAGCGATGCCCAGACTGTGATCTTGGAAGCCTGAGGCCACACTGTGGTGGACACACTGGGGCACCACTCCCTGAGATGGGCACCCTGCTGGCACAGACCTGTGCTGCCATTCAAAAGCATTACCTTCTGCAGAGGGTGCCGGGCCCCTCGCAGCCCCAGCCCTTGAGACAGCAGCTCACAGAGGAAAGAGACTGCGAGAGCCCAGGCCCTGGGTGGGCCCTGGAAGAAACTGCAGTTCCTGTCTGGAAGCCGCAGCCTTGGGCAGCGCAGCCCAGGGCCCACCCAAGGATCCCCCACCTATGTTGAGCCTATTCCTGGGCCACTGGAGAGTGTACCACCCCCACATCCCTTCAAGTAACAACATAAGACGTTTTGTTTGGCTTTTGGTTTTTTTGAGACAGAGCTCGCCCTGTTGCCCACGCTGGAATGCAGCAGCGCCATCACAGCTCACTGTAGCCTCGACCTTCTAGGCTCAAGTGATCCTCCTACCTCAGCCTCCCGAGTCACTGGGATCACAGGCACATACCACCATGCCTGGTTAATTGTTACACTTTTTTGTAGGGCCCTTAACCAACAGGCCACCGCCTGGCAGGGGTTCAGGAGGTTTCTGCTGGAAGGGTCTGGCAGGGGCTGGGGACTGGGGGCTGGGGGCCTCCAGTGCAGCCGGGCATCAGCCCTGCTGGTTGTCAGTGGCACTCAGG
Organism: Rhinopithecus bieti; assembly: GCF_001698545.2. Taxonomy (NCBI): domain Eukaryota; kingdom Metazoa; phylum Chordata; class Mammalia; order Primates; family Cercopithecidae; genus Rhinopithecus; species Rhinopithecus bieti. The sequence goes on from NW_016816078.1 coordinate 170,414, forward strand.
GGGGCTTTTCTGAAGTGGAGATCCCCAGGCTCCCCCTCAGAGATTCTGGCTCAGTAGGTCTGAATGGGACCTGGGAATCCGTGTCTGGAGATAGCCGCAGGTGACACTATGACCGGCCTAGCTCAGGAGCTACTCACCTGTCCTCACCTCCTGCGCAGAGGTGGGAGCAGGCCTCTCGGTCATTTCTGAACGTAATATAAGACCCGGTCTCACTTCTTTCATCCATCATGGGTTTATTCACATCAGCACACATTCAGCTTCCTCCTGTGCTGAAAATGGAGTTCAACACCACAGTGTGAGAGTGTCGTGCCTCAGTGGCCACAAAGACATAAGCAAATCCATGCAGCCACTGTGATCAGAGAAGTGACGCTATCAAAACTCCACAGGACACAAGAGGCAGAGCCTGGGAAAGTCAGGGAAGGGTTTCCAGAGGGGACTTGCACCAGGTGCTGTGCGGTGAGTGAGGTTCACCTGAAGGAAAGGTGTGGAAGGGGGCTAGGACATTTCAGGCAAAGCTGCAGAAGACCGTGGAGTGTCTGGAAATCCACAGGAAAGTGAGTGCATGCAGCGTCCAAGGTAAACAAAGCCCTGCACTCATTAAAAGCAATGAAAACAGATTGCACTGAGTCTTATCACCACAGGGAAGACAGCCCCACATGAACTGAACCCACCTTCAAGTTGTGCAGAGGTGACTGGGGACTTAAAAGGGAGAAAAAAGGAGGAAGGCGGAGGAACATCAAGGGGCTTGGGAGACAGGGAGGTGGAAATTTACAAAAAGCAGGAAAGTGGGATCGTAAATGGGAGCGTGCCGTCTGCGTTTGTTCATTGGCGCTTGTCCCTTGTTAGGAACAGAAACAAATTTCTCATTTCTTTATGACAGGAGGCAAGAGTCAGTCCTGTTAGAGCAATGCACCCACCAGGCTTGGAGTCTGTATTTAAATAGATGGCTCTTGGGTCCTTGAGGAGACAGTTCTGGGTAATGAAGATGTGTATCTCAGAGCACAGCAAAACGATTTGCAATTGCAAGCTTTCTAAAGTAACTGCTCGGAAAGGAAGTCCAGGGTCCTATCCGCCCAGCACCAGGTTTTGGCTGGAACAAACAGTACATTCTCCTGGCAGCATTGCGCTTTCTTAGGCAGGAACTTAAAGGAGACTGAGGTCAGCATCGTAGGGGTGAGGCCTTGAGCCGCTGGAAACTCTGTCAGTGTTTGTTCAAGTGTCTCGGTGTGGGGAGGTGAGGGGCATCATATGTGCTGAGTCTGGAGTTCTCGTTGGCCAGGGTTGAAGACTCATGGAAAAGAAGCCTCAGAGGATCCTGACTGGAGTTTGGTTGAGGAAACACTCTTTGTCAGTGGAATGTCATTTGAGGAGAGCATGCTGGAAGATGACCCCAGAAAGGAAAATTGGGGCGAACTGGCAAACAGGACCATCTGCTCTGTTGAGAAGTAGGGACTGGATCCTGAAGTTAAGGGGGGCTGTTTCGAGGTGCACTGGGGAGGAATGGCAAGGTGCAGTCTCTGGGTGAAGCAGGTTGCCCCGACATTGGTGTGGAGGAGAGATTTCAGAGAGAGAATGAAGATGGGGCTGCCTAGGCAGAAGGCATGGGGCCAGAACCACGAAAATGGTGGGAAAGACAGGAGGCAGGTGATGGAGTTGGGACAAATGTAAGGATCTGAACCACCAGAACCACATAGCTGAGGAGTGGGGAAAGAAAGGCGCCTTCTGTACTGGCTGCTGGCCAAGGCCTTTAGTATAGAAACCCTGCCGATGGCGCCCAGAGGGACTGGGAGAATGGACATTCGTAGGATTACGAAGCAGCTCCTCATAATTTTTTAAATTTATCTACTTATTTGAATTTTGAGAGTGAAAATGAAGCCAGTGAATAACCCTGGCAAATCTTTAAAGAGTTTTAGCAAATCAGTATATAATTTAAGTGTTATTTTAAAATAAATAACATACACAGTATTTAAATATATCGTCTTTGAATTACATCGAGTTTATTTACTTATTTTAATGAAGATATATATTTTATATTTAAAATTGGAAAGCAAAGTTAATAAGCCGACCCAGACAGGGGTACAAAGAGCCTTCTGGACCATCTGCCATTTTGACCAGCAGCAGCTGCAGTGCCAAGCTCCTTTGTCAGCCTGCGAGCGCCCGTCTCCTGCTGCCACCTGGTGGCCACAAGGCGAATTTACCTGGTGGCTGCAAAGCAATTATTTTAAGGAACCAAAATCCTGAAGTTGTTAGAAAGTTTGTGACCCTAGCTCCCTGGAATTCAGTGGCAACATGAGCTCTGCAGCTGCCTTTAATTACAACACTAATATGTCCCTGCAGTTAGCGTGAGGATGGAGAAATATGAAAAGTAGAAAATAAAAGTTTCGCTCAGCCCAGACTGACTCTCTAAAGACGGCCCCACAGCCGTTTGAGGCTTACATTTCCTGGGCCTTTATGATTCTGCAGACACTTTAATGAGCCACTCTGAGAACAGAGTGGCTCTCTCTTTGCCAGAGAAGGTCTCAGTGGGACACAGCCCTGCTCCTGGGCAGGCCCTAACAGCCTGGGGTCTCCAGTGGGTACTCAGGATGGAGGGGAGGGGGAGCCGCTGCAGACTCACGGGACGAGGTGGTCCCTGGGTGGTCTGTACCTGAAGAGGTGTGGTGCCTCTCCCCTGGGTCCCGCAGGTCATGCTGTTGGAGAACATCATCCTGTTGCTTTTGGCCACTGACTTTCTCCAGGAGGCATCGTGGACCAGCCTGCAGACCATAGCTGGGGTCCTGTCTGGATTTCTGATTGGTAAGCCCCAATGTTGCCTTCTTATCTACATCCCCTCCCCAACCTATTTTTTTTTTTTTTTATTTACAGTGAGCTCAAAGGGCAGGAAACTGAGTTCAGATGTGGTTAACTGGAGATCAAGGAACCAGGCTCACTGCACTGTGGGTAGCTGAGCCGTCCCCATCAGAGCATGAGACACTGAGCTCAGCCTCATCTGCCTTGCGATTGTGCTGAGAACCTCACACAAAGCTGGGGCTGTCCCTCTCTACCCCAAAGCCCCCGTCCTCCCCAGAGTTGCCTGCAGGGTCGAGGACGTGACCTCCCTCTCCCCTCCCACCTTGGGGAGCTCCTCACATCCTCCTCACATGACACCCTCTGCAGCCCATAGGCAAGCACCCCAGGAGGTGGGTGCCCTAGCAGTGGAGGAGAGGAAGGTGAGGCACAGAGGAGGTCAAGTCCCCAAAAGATCCAATGGTTTGTAACAGATAGAGCTGAGATTCAAGCCCAGCTCCAATGCAGGCCTCAGCACAGGCCTGGCAGCTGTAATCAGCCACGTTTTATGAATGCATGGCCCCAAGGTCTGTGCCGTGCCCACAGTGATGACCTCGCTTCCCAGATTGGCATGAGCTCCGCAGGGATTTCGCCTCCTACTTGAAAGGTATGGACACCAGCCTCCTCTCCCAGCACAGCAGGCTTCCACCACTGTCACTTTCAGGCCTGCGGTGGGACCGTCAAGGAGAGCACCTGCACATTTCACATGGGGCCTCGTGCTTCTGCAACACGGGCCAGGACAAAGATTCCCCAGTCCTCTGCAACAACTCCTGCCCTCACTCCAGAACCTGCTCTCTGTCACCCACACTCTGAAGAGGTGCCTGGAAGTGGCCTCGGGTTCTTTTCTTGCTCACAGCAGCCAGGGGTTGGACGTGGCCTGTGTGAGTGGCCTGGACCTGGGAAAGGAATGATCTGGACACAAAGCACTTAGTGAGATGCAGGGGCTATTCACGGGCTGGAGAAGGGTCAGACGCTGTGGCCTTGTAACAAGCGTCTGAGAGCCACAGACCACCCTGGGTTTCAGCTCTGTCCTTCTTCACGAAACGTCATGGCTCCTCACTTGTTCCAGCTTCAGGTGGCTGAGACAACCCCTTCTTTTTCAAATCAAACTTTTTAGAAAAGTGTAGTTTTAAGAAATAATACAGAGAGGCTGGGTGCGCTGGCTCACACCTGTAATTCCAGTACTTTGGGAGGCCGAGGCGGGCGGATCACGAGATCAGGAGATTGACACTACGGTGAAACCCCGTCTCTACTAAAAATACAAAAAATTAGCCGAGCATGGTGGTGGGCACCTGTAGTCCCAGCTACTGGGGAGGCTGAGGCAGGAGAATGGCGTGAACCCAGGAGGCAGATCTTGCAGTGAGCTGAGATCGCACCACTGCACTCCAGCCTGGGCGACAGGACAACACTCCATCTCAAAAAAAAAAAAAAAAAAAAAAAAAAAAAAAAAAAAGGGGAGTTCCCTGTACCCATTACCAGGTTTTCCCCCAGTAGTAACATCTTGCAAAACGGTGGTACAACATCACAGCCAGGATCTCAACATAGTACAGTCAAGGTGCAGGGAGAACCCTTCCATTGCCATGAGGACCCTTCCTGTGGCCCCATTCCTCTCGCCCTGCCCCCTCCTCCCCTCCTGGCCACCATCCATCTGTTCTCTGTTTCTGTTATTCTGTCACGTGGAGAATGCTGTGTGAAAGCACCACAGTGTATGCCCCCTGGGGATCGGTCTTGTTCACTTGGCGGAGCTCTCTGGAGAGCCCCCCGGGTTGCTGTGTGTCAGCAGCTCCTTGCTTTTTATGGCTGAGTTGCATCCCATGGCTGGGATGGACCACAGCTTGTTTCACCATTGACCCATGGATGGGCATCTGGTTTGTCTTTTTTACGATAATCATTTGAATAGCAGAGCATTGATTTCTAAGCTGTGTGTGTGGATAAATGGCCTATGGGAAACTGAGGACATCAGGCTGCCCAGGTGAGAAGCACCCCTCTCACCACATTGCATGGTAGTCTGGGTGTTCCTGGCATATTTCAAGCAATCCTTCCCAGGGAGGGGCCACGTGATACTTGGAATGAAGGGGCCTTGCCAGCCGGGAGGTCTAACAACTCATCTGGATTTTCCAGCTCATGGAAGGTATAGCTGAGTCCTGGGGGCACAGTGTGGTGGGAGGGACAAACATCCCCTCATCTACTTTCTGGATTTTAACACTGATTCAAAAAAGATGTCCCGCAGCACTCCAAAAACCTGTCACACTCCTGGGAGTGGACGCCTGGTTTCCTTTCATTTCCACTCCAGTGAGAAGACATTTTCATAGCCAGTATGCTGGCCCACGGCACAGCAGGAGGGCAGTGAGTAGGGAGCCCAAAGCCGCGGGCAGCACCCAGCACCCAGGTGGCCACCGGCTCAGAACCATGTCTGGCGCTCCTCCTCTGGCCTCTGATGGAGCTGCCAAATGCCTGGCTCCCCAGTTGACCCTTGGGAATCCTCAGCTGGAAGATGGATCACAAATTATAGTCCAAGGAGCACAAGCTTGCATCCAGGCTCCTCCCCTTTTCCTTCCATCCTGTGACCAACATTCATTGAATACCAACTGCGTGCCAGCCTGGGGATGCCACCAAGAACCCCCAGACCACATGGCCTCTGGAAAGTCTGTGTTCACTGAATAAGTGTGCCCAGGACTTCTGTGGTCGGGGTCCTTTGTTCATCTCTTCTGGCCTTGGGTGGCTGCTTGTACAAGAAGGATGACAATATGTCCCTCACCGGGCAATTGTGAGAATTCAAAACAGTGCAGACATTGGCTGAGCAGGGCCTACTGCAGAGGGGGCGCTGCACACAGAGGCATTCCATCTCTCTTTCCCAAGTTTGAGCCTGGCCACTAACCAGCTGCTTGACCCGGACCTCCCAGTCCCCTCAGACAAGAGAGGATTGGGGGGTGGGGGGCATCCTCAGGGGTCTTTCTAGCTCCGTCATGCTGCAGTCTCCTGGCCTCAGGCATTACTTCAGGTTTTGTGCTGTTTATAATGAGCACCCTGAAACCAGGCTCTTTATCCAGTACAACAGGAAACTGGAAATAACGTGGGAGGCTTACTGGAATGCTCTGTTAAAGAAATTATTGCAGCAGTCAACACTTCTGATCAAAATAAATTAAACTGACAACAATGTGATTAAGATGTTTATGCACAAAGGAAGTATTGTTGTTGTTCATGGAAATTCCTTGATATGGGGTTTTTGATGAATCTGATTAACCTGTTTAGGTCTTACTTGTTTTTGAGGTTATTTCTTACATCCTCCCTTCCCCCTGCTTTGTAACCCATCAACCACTGTATTGACAGTTGAATTTGGAGTGTATGGTCCAGTTACTTGAATGCATATTTCTACCAAACATTTTGTACCTGTGTGTACACACACACACACATGCATGGATGCACACTCACACGCACACACATGTAGATGACTCAACTGGAGCTGCCCTCAAGACAAAAGCATAGAATCAATCGGATTTAAGCCTTGTTATTCGTGTTTAAGTCTAGAAATAGTTACAGCTTATAGAAGCTGGAACCTACTTAAATTCCCCCAAAATAGCCAGTTCTGAGGCTCCAACAAGAGTCCTATTTTGGATCCCAAATTATCTTGCTCTACACAAAAGGGCCGGAACCTGAAACTGCACACCACAGGGAGGATGCAGACTTCAAAGAACATAACCTTGTGGTCGCTTTGCTCTTTTTCAGGCAGTGTCTCGCTGGTGATTTATTACAGCCTGCTGCATCCAAAGTCCACAGACATCTGGCAGCGCTGCCTCAGGAAGTCCTATGGCATTGCAGGAGGTGATAAAACAGAGAGAGGAGCTTCTCCCCGGGCTGCAGCTGTAGCTGGGAAGAGAACCGAGAGCTCAGGCTCATGCCAAGGGACAAGTTATGAGCTAACCATTTTGGGGAAGCCCCCTACCCCTGAGCAGGTCCCCCCAGAGGCTGGGCTGGGGACCCAGGTTGCTGTGGAGGACTCCTTACTCAGTCATCACCACTGGCTGTGGGTGAAACTTGCCCTAAAAACAGGAAATGTGTCTAAGATCAATGCCGCCTTTGGAGATGCCAGTCCTGTCTACTGTCCACCTGCGTGGGGGTTGAGTCAACAGGACGACCTGCAGAGGAAGGCCCTGTCCGCCCAACAAGAGCTCCCATCCTCATCCCGTGACCCGTCAACCTTAGAGAACAGCTCTGCATTTGAAAGTGTCCCTAAAGCAGAGGCCGACCCATTGGAAACCTCAAGTTACGTATCTTTTGCCAGCAATCAGCAGGATGAGGCACCCAGCCAGAACCCAGCAGCCACGCAGAGGGTGGGCACCCCAAAGGAAGGAGCCGACGCTGTTTCTGGGACACAGGGGAAGGGGACGGGTGGGGAGCCAAGAGGAGGGGAAGGACAGCAGAGTTCCACATTGTACTTCAGCGCCGCTGCAGAAGTGGCCACATCCTCACAAGAAGGCAGCCCAGCTACTCTGCAAACGGCCCACTCTGGAAGGAGTCTGGGAAAGAGCTGCCCTGCCCAGCCTGCGTCGCCCCAGCCAGTGGCCAAGCCCTTCCCCGTCACCATGGCTGACATTAGCCCCATCCTAGGCACAGGCCCCTGCAGCGGCTTCTGCCCTAGTGCAGGTTTCCCTGGAAGAACCCTCAGTATCTCAGAGCTGGAGGAGCCGCAGGAGCCCACAAGGGACCAAAGTCACCATGCAGCTGTTGGTGTGTGGATGTCGTTGCCACAGCTGAGGACTGCCCATGAGCCCTGCCTCACGTCCACCCCTAAGTCTGAGTCTATCCAAAGGGACTGCAGCTGCAGGGAACAGATGAAGCAAGAGCCGAGTTTTTTCATCTGACCACAGTCACCGTGGGATAAGACAACAGGCTGACAAGCCAAGCTGGTCATTTGGTGCAGTGAGAAGAGAAATCCCACTTCTGACACCTGTGTCCTTGGGCACAATACTGTCACCTCTGAATCTCCATCTGCATCCCTGAAAAATGAGGAAACAGGGCTGGATGACTTCTCAGATTCGCTGTAAACATCACAGACCCCACCCATGCATAGCAGAGACTCTAATACACTGTGGAGGAGGAGAAAGAGATTCCAGTCAAAATTGCCTGCTGCCTTTTATGAGCTATAGGTTCCCCTGTTTTATCTTTTTGCCGTGGCTTCTAGGAAACACAAAGGTAAAACCCAGATTCCTGTTTTATTCGGGGTTCTTGTTACAATTAGCTTTGCCTCACACTTAGTGGTTATGAATCTCATTTTCATATATTCTAACTGCATTATGTTATGAAATCTCCTGGTAAGATAATGTGAATGCTTTCTGGGAGTAGATAAGGACTGTGTGCTTGTAATAACTAACATAACTGAAAATGCAAATGTCATTCTAAGATTCCCGTATCTTTTGGTTAGGGGATAATATTAGAGCCCTTAAAAAGGAAGAGTAGACTCACTTAGCTCAGCCTCTCCCATGCTAAGGGTACATGCACACATTTTCTACAATTCGCTCTGACCATCAGTATCCTCCTGGCCAGCTGCATAAGTGTATTTTTTTGTGAAATGTGCAGCTCCCCTTCTTGCAGGCTGGCCAGCCAGCAGTTCCCTTCCAGCCCCCACTGCTGCTTTCCAGCCCATCTCCTTTATCTCCAAGCTTTGTTCCCACCTCCATTCGATGTGAGACACTATCCATGATTTAAGCCCATCCAACAAGAAGGGAGCAAACGTCCATTCCTCTCGCACTCTCCTTCCCTCTAACTCCTCCACTTTAACGTGTTCTTTGTGGCTAGGTATTTCCATCATTTCTTTAAGCCTTGCTTTGTAGCTGATTAAGGAAGTCCAGTCATAAACCATCAAAGAGAAAGGCACACAGAGAGCCGGATGCTATTTGGGGATGGGTATTTTTGTTTTGTTTTGTTTCATTTGTTTATTTGTCGAGACAGGACCTCTCTGTCACCCAGGCTGGACTTCAGTGGCACGATCATGGCTCACTGCAGCCTCGACCTCCAGGGCTTAAGCAATCCTCACGCCTCTGCCTCTCAAGTAGCTGGGACTACTTGCAGGTGGGCACCATGCCCGGCTACTTTTTTGTATTTTTTGTAGAGACAGGTTCTTGCCATGTTGCCCAGGCTGGTCTCCAACTCCTGAGCTCAAGGGATCTGCCCACCTCGGCCTCCCAAACTGCTGGGATTACAGGCATGAGCCACCATGCCCAACCAGAATGGGTAGTTTTTATTCTCTCCAAACACTTCTGGATTAGGGGACAATATTAGAGCTCTTAAAAGGAATAGTAGAATAACTTAGCTCAGCCTGACACATACTAAGGGAATGTGCAGACACTTTCTGCAATAAGCTCTCAGACCATCAGCATCCTCCTGGCCAGCCACATAAGCCAATCAGGTTTGGCAGACAAGTGGCTACAAACTTTCCATACCACAGGTGAAGATAACGAGGGTTTGGGTTGGATGCAGGGGCTCACACTGGTAATCCCAGCACTTTGAGAGGCTGAGGTGGGAAGATCACTTGAGGCCAGAAGTTCGAGACCAGCCTGGGCAATGTAGTGAGACCCCATCACTACTAAAAATACAAAAATTATCCTGGTATGGTGGCACACACCTGTAGTCCCAGCTACTCAAGAGGCTGAGGCACGAGAATCAGTTGAACTGGGAGGTGGAGGCTGCAGTAAGTTGAGATCACACCACAGCATTCCAGCCTGGGTGACAGAGCAAGACTCTATCTAAAAAGAAAAAAAAAGTTTGTTAAGAAAACAAAATCATTCATAGTTCCATTCACTGTGCTCTCCCAGCATCTCAGTCCTTCCTCCATGCAGTCTCTCAACAGCATGAATTCACTAACGATGGGGGCTGTAGGCATGAATTTTGGCTTGAGTGCATATCCTGGTTCAATGGCATTTGTGTTATGGGGTAAAAGTAAGGGTGGGATATGGGGAATTTACTCATTCTTTTCCAACTTTCTAGCCCTTGAATAGCCTGGAAAGCTAGAAATACTCTTCATTCATTCATTCATTTAAGGAATATTTTTTGAGTATGACAGGCACTGAGTATGCAGAAATCAAGGCATGTGCTTGCTGCTCGAGGCCCTGTGGACCGACATGGGCTTCTCCTCACTTCATGCCTCCAGAAAGCGTATTGCCCGGTGATGAAAAGGATCATAAAATATACATTTATTAGAGAGGACTAATAAATGGACACTTCATTCAAAAATGCTTGCTGAGCACCTACTGGATGCTAGCCATTAGGATCACAGAGCCACACAGAAGCGATGTGACAGGTACCCACAGCATCAGTGGGAGAAGCAGGTGAGAGCTTTATGGAGACCCCTCTGAGACGGCTGCAGGAACCCGCAGCAGGTCGGCTTAACAGGGCCGTGATTGTCGTCTTCCAGGACCCGACACCGTTCTGTAGAGGAGAAGTGCTGTTTTCTTCCTGCAGTTTCTTATGAGCCATGACGAAACTCCTCAGGGCTCCAGACAGGATCTTAAGACAGAGTTACCCAAAGGTGGACAAGGCTGTCCCTGGAGATGAATGCATAAAGCCAGAACAGCCCCTTAGTGCAGTGACCTAAGAAGGAACCTCGAGGACTAGAAGATGCAGCTGAAAGTGACTTGCCAGGTCCTGACCTGGAGCTTCAGTGGCTGGGTATGGGCAGCAAAAAGGCACAGCAGGTGGAAACTTTAAGGTCTGTTCCAGGACGTTTTCCATTCTTTTTTTTTCGAGACGGAGTTTCACTCTTGTTGCCCAGGCTGGAATGCAGTGGTGCAATCTCGACTCACTGCAACCTCTGCCTCCCGGGTTCAAGTGGTTCTCTTGCCTCAGCCTCCCAAGTAGCTGAGATTACAGGCACCCACCACAATGCCTGGCTAATTATTTATTTATTTATTAGAGATGGCGTTTCATCATTTTGGCCAGGCTGGTCTCGAACTCCTGACCTCAGGTGATCCACCCACCTCAGCCTCCCAATGTGCTGGAATTACAGTCGTGAGCCACTGTGCCTAGCCCATTTTCTATTATTGAGAAGAAGGGAAGAGCCGGAGAATGAAAACCAGTGCATCGGGAGAGACCTGAAGATGAGCACATTGGCTCCCTGCCCTCATGGAGCCTCTATGGATCAGGTTTTGCAATTATCCAAAATAACCAGCCTTGAGTATCCATGATGCTTCACCCCAGGAAACCTCATGCCTCTGCCCATGGGAGGTCACAGAGGACCTCAGTGGGGATGGATGAAGGGCCTTCTTCTTGTCACCAGCTCCCAGGACTGAATACTCACTGCTGTCTTGGGTAGAAGGGACTCGGTGGTGCACTGGACCTCACTAGCCCCCATCTGGATCTTTGTGGCTGGGCCCATGGAGCATGACCATGACATTTGGAGACAGCCATGCTAATGCCCTTCAGACAAAGACCACCAGGAATCCCCTGTAACTGAACCACTTGGGTTTATGACTCTTCTCAGCAAAGAAGCACGCACGCTGTGGGGGACTGTGGGGCCGCTCAGTGAAAGGAGATTGGAAAGGACTTACAGGATTTGGACTTTGCTGGGTGAATCTGGGGAGGGTCTAGGGAAGCAGGGCCTACTCAAGGTTGGGGGCAATGCTGTGACTGGATATTGCAGTCAATTGCATCTGTAGGGAGGGACTCGAGCATAAAGCTGCCATGGGTAAAGAAGCAGTCATCACTCATTTAGTGGGGAAGGGGGAGCCTGGTGTTTTGTGGTTGCATAGTGACCTTTGGACTTGCTGTGTCACGGTCTGTGGTGGCTGCGTCAGAGGCTGGTGTCCTGTGAGAAGCTTTGTGGCCAACAGAAGACCACCAGGGCCATCCTATAAGCATCAGACCAGGTCCCAGAGTTCAGGGACTGCTCTTTTCTCCATCAGAATGTTAGTGGTGGCTTTGTAGATGTTTGTTAGCCTAAATATTATCTACTGGATCACAACCAAAACAGTAGCTTTTCCTGAGTCCCAGCGGTGGGTCGCTTATCCTCCAGCTATGTCTGGACCGGAGTTTGCATTTCAGCCCATCTCGTCCTTAGTACAGAACAGACCTCACGTAGACCGGCTGCGTTTGTCCACAGCGTACACTGACGTCCGGAGACAGTGGAAACAGCCGTGTCTGTCACAGAAGCCCCAGGTCACACATCTGTGACCCACCTGTCCAGGGGCAAGGCTGAGCCAGTGCAGATAGCCAGGTGCTCCTCACAGGCCCGCAGGAAGGACAGGGGCTGGCCCTGCCCATGCTGTGCCGCTTCCAGTGCATGAGAAGCTCCTGCTTGAGTCAGTACATCTGCAGGAGAGAGGTATGACCTGGGGAGGCAAAGCCATAGTCATAGGGGAACTCTCCAAGTCCACAGTGAGCAGGGCGCAGATTCTCCCCGTATTTCCAACCACTCACCCTCCATTTCCACCAGATTCACCCTCCTTTCCCACCTAACCACCCTCCATCCCCACCCTTCCCACCCACTCACCCTCTATCACCACCCACTCACCCTCCATCCCCCCCACTCACTCTTGTCCCCACCCACTCACCCTGCATCCCCTACCCCCACTAGGTCCTTTCCAGCCTCCCCCCGCATAAAACTGTGCGCCCTTAAAGATCGCTCCTATCCTCAGGGACTCCTCCCTCCACTCGTCCGCTGTGCCTGCCCTGACTTGGTGCTGCAGAGATCCATCCTCAGGCAAACACCAGGGTATTTGTGGGCCGAGTCTCCTGGGCTGCAGTCTTCCCCTGTCTCTGTCTCCTCTTCTGATGCTTCTTCCTCAGGAGGTGGCCGTCACCCACAACTTCACAATAGCATTTCCCCTCAGAGCATTTATCCTCCGTCTGCTGCAGCAGCTACCAGGTCACTTGTGTTCATTTTTTAAGTCCACATCACTTCCCTCTTGTCCCATGCAGGTCCCCCTCCTATGCCCTATGCTGCAGACTGCACGGCACTGCTGTCTCTACCAAAAGCAGGGAACCTCTGCTATCCAGGACCTGTGGAAAATTAGGCTTGATTTAAATGAATGTTTCCATACCTTAGGGCAGGAACTTTTGTTCAACTCTCTGTCCCCTTGAGACCCTGCTTGATAAATGGCTCATGGCAAGCACTCTTACTGTGGAATTCGATTTCCGGGCTTTTCTGAATGCCTCAGGATTTTACCTCCAGAAGCAAAGCTTCTGAACACCCATTTTGTAGGCAGATCTTTGTGGAAACATTTTCACTCCTTCCCTGTCCTCCGTAGCGGAGGACTCTGATAGCTCAGAACATGGCTGCTTCTCTCTTTCCTGCGCAAAGGAGCTGTTTACAAAGTGAGGAGTAGAGTTAGGAAACCCAGGAGGGATGGCAGAGCGCTCTGCCTGCGGCTGCAGCCCTGAGGGTGGGTGTGGGGCTGCAGTCGGCCCCCAAAGAGACTGCTTGCCACCCTTGGTCCCCCGTATCTGAGCTGTGCTGTTGGTAAGGACTGCAGCCAACCCCCAGTGACCTGGCAGGAGAAGATAGGTGTCCTGCCCCTCTGCTAGGACCACCAGCGTTGGCCAGACCTTACTGGAAGCCAACGACGTGGAGTCTCCATGCAGTCTATAAAAACCAGTTCCCATGGCCCCGGGCAGGGCAAAGAGTCAGTCTGGAGGGGAGAACTGAAGACAGTTGGCACTGCTACCACGCTGAGATGCCTCGGGGACTTGTCTTACTCACTGCCGAGCACTTGGCCCCTGCATCAAATGGCCCTCAAGCTGTGGTCTTTTAAAATATATGTGTCTACTTCTCACAGTTTCCTCTCTCTTCATGCATATGAAAATAAAACTATGTTATGTATCTAAGACTTAGATTCTGGCCTGCTGGTGACTGTCTTTCTGTGGCCTTTGCAGGCACATCAACATAATTCCTTGCAGCCACTTCTATTAAGAAGCAGAAAGGTAAGAACAGAAATTTCACATCTTCTGTCTCCCTCTGACAACAGAAGAAAGCCTAGAAAAAAGTATAATTTTGAGACCCTTTTGCAGTTCTCCTACACAATTGAGCAGCGCCACTGAAGAAGAACCAGCCACGCCTCCCAATTGAATTTTGTTCACTTTTTAAAGGTGGATCTATTAACAGCATAAACAGCAGATTAAACAGCATAAAAGCTCATGGGCGTACGACAGCAAGCATGCATTTTCCAATGGGGTCTGCATGTCATCTAAGCGGGCTGTGGCTCCAGCACCTCTGCTCACATCCCAGGCTTTCCAGGCAGTGGCCAGGCTGGGGGCAGAGGTCAGAAGTTCCCCGAGGGGCGAGTGGAAACTCTGCCATCCTGCCTCACGCATGGCCTCGACAAGCCCAGCTCCCATGGGGCAGGAAGCACACTCGTCCCATGGTGGTGGGTGACATGGGAGAATGTTCTGTCATGTAAGGTCAGGAACTCCACACCTGCCCTTTCCTCCATCTTATGCCCCTGGAACTCACAGCAATGGAAGTTACAGCTGCAGAAAGGGCTCACACAGAGTCACCAAAGGCCCAGACCCAGAAATGGATTCTATACATACCCTGAAGGCTGAGGATTTATAGATCCACAAATAGATTCAATAGTCATGTCCTGAAGGGTCTGTTGGTAGAAATCGACTTGACTGACATTTTGAAATTGATAGAGATGTTCTCCTGCCACTCTGCGGAGTTGTCAAGTTCATCGACTGGTGTTTTTGGCCATTGCCCTATTCTTGCGTTTGTTTCGATTCTGTATTCCTTCCTTTCTTTTAACCTCACTCAGTCCCCCAATTCCTAAAAGTCGGCTGTTTTCACATTACTTGGAAAGGCAGCCAGAGCAACCTGAGAGCTTCATAAAAGGAGGAGATCCAGAAGGCAAGGCCCCTTGAGTGAGGCAGGGTGTGGGGCCTGGATAGGAAGCCGGAGCTCCACAAATCGGCCCCCACATTCCTTCTCTCCTGTGCCCTTTTCAGCATAGAGAAGAGGTTTTGGAAGAACAGCCAAGGGCCTGTTAAGAAGGGCTTGGAGAAGCAAAACCCTCAGCAGTGGCCTCTGGGGAGGGCCTGATACCCGTGAAATGTCCCACTCTGTTCATGCCTCCAAATGGCCAGAGGATGGATTAACCCGTGAAATTGTTGGGCAGAACAATGACTTGTCTGGTTTTCCATATGACATTCTGCCATACCAAGCAGGGATTTTCACATTCTTTCTGAGCCTTTTCCTGAGTCAGCTCTCAAGCTAAATGCTGCTGACACTAAGTAGGGTTTTTGAAGCACCAAGAAAGAATTTTACTTGAAAACTCAAGTGTGCTCGTTCTCTTTAACACAGACTGTTATAATGGCAAAAACCACAATTACTTTTACACCAACCTACCACTCGGCTGTCCTCCTAAATTTGATTCTGTTTTCCATACTATCTGGGATGGCCAACTGTCCTGCCTTCCCCAGGACGGAGGGATTTCCTGGCTTATGAGATTTTAGTGCCCAAACAGGATAGTTAGTCCCAGGCCAGTTGGGATGGTTGGTCACCCTAATACCAGTTAGCCATATTCAGCCTTTCTACTTTCATATTAGTCATCATGTCAGAAAAGAAAGACAGTACTTCCTGGTTAAAAAAATCTGAAAGGCAATACAAGCTTACCCAAGTTAGCTCCTACACCATCAAACCCAACCCCCCAAACTGCCATCAGTCCTGCAAAATATCAATTTGACTAATATCCCCCTTGCTAATCATTACTACCAAAGTCAATATAATAGTTAACTTCATGCTACAGCCATGCCAGGAGTGACCCTGCTCTAAAGCCAAAGCTATCATCCAGATTTTTAAGTTAACATCTTTCAGGGAGGAAATCTTCCATGGAAAATACCATGGAAAATCCACTACTTTAACCGCACAGATACATTCATTATGGCACAACCATAATTACAACATTGCCTGTCAGGGTTTCCATTATAAATGGGATCTGAATCTTGGTGGAACAGCATTCTTTCCAGCTGGAGTGAACCATGGACAGGTTTTCAGCCCATTGGGGATTTTTCTGATTTGTTTACAAATTGGCAAGGCTGGGGTTGGGGAAGAGAAAGAGGGGAAGATGAGATTGGGAACAGAATAAACAATATGGAATTTTGTTCAGAGTGTGCCTTTAAACTGAAATAAGAGAACACAAACAAACAAACAACCAAGACCAATTAAGGATTATCTTTCAGACCCGAAAGTGCTGGATTCAAAGGGACACTTTGTCTTTAAGTTACTTTGAAAGAGCATTTAGATAAAAAAAGGGAGACTTGTTCTTTCTTCATGTTTTGTTGCTGTTGTTTTGTTTTGTTTTGTTTTCTTATACCCGAAGTTTGGCCAAGTACTGAAGACATGAACTTTTTTGGCTCACTGTGTCTTTGAGGGCAAAGCAAAGAATTGAGGGGAGCAAAGTGGGATGTGAGACCTGGGTTCTCTTCCAGGCTGTTTTTCCAGCTATTTCTGTGACCAAAGATAAATGACCTAATCTTTCTGAGACTCAGTTTCCTTTTCTGTAAAACAGGGATATTGATCATTGGTCTGGCTGAGTCATGGAATTCCCATGCATATCCACAAAGGCAATGGGTGTGAGCTGTTGCACCCATGTGGCAGGAGCCTCCTTTTGCCTTTTCTGGTTTCTCAAGCTGAGTCCCCCAGGTCCCTCCCGAGAGGATGGAGTCATCCTTTGCAGTCGGGGTCGGCTGTTGACTGGGACCAGGGAAGAAGGGCGGCACCTGTTCCCCCTGTCCTCCCTCCCCAATACTGCCTCACCTGGTTCACCCCAAAGGCAAATGCACAGTGCACCCTGAGGAGGGTCGAGCTTGCTTTTGCTGATAGTTTTACAGTAATTACGCCAAAGCCATAAAATCATCTAAGGAGATCTTGCCTTCATCTGGTGACCTTGGAGGCTTCACAAGGGCAGAAACCTCATCCATGGAATGTGAGATCCCTGTCTTCCCTCTTACCCCTAGAACTTCTAGGAACAGTGAAGAAAAAGGGATCAATCTTAGTTGTTAGTTTTGTTGTTTTGTTTGTTTATTTTGTAGATGGAGTCCTGTTCTGTCACCCAGGCTGGAGTGCAGTGACACGATCTCGGCTCACTGCAACCTCCACCTCCTGCCTCAGGAGTGATTCTTCTGCCTCAGCCTCCTGAGTAGCTGAGACTACAGGCACGCGCCACCACACCCAGCTAATTTTTGTATTTTTAGTAGAGACAGGGTTTCACCATGTTGGCCAGGCTGGTCTTGAACTCCTGACCTCAAGTGGATCAGCCTGCCTCAGCCTTCCGAAGTGCTGGGATTACAGGTGTGAGCCACCGTGAGTGGCCTGTTTGTTTTAAGTAACAGCCCTTGCAGAATGAATGATAAAGTTCCAGTTAGATCATCAGACCCAACGTTCCATTCTCAAATGTCTTAAGAGTTTTGAGGTCAATACACATATATTTTTTGCTCCAGCAGTCGAGGAGTCATGTGACAAACCTGAATAATGGAGTTAGGTGGACAAAAGCCTAAGGTGAATTTTGTAAGGTTATTAAAAACGTTCAGGATTTGTAGTCATTTATTTTCAGTGACTGTCAGCGAAAAGCTTACTCTGGTTAGTTTTGACTTAGTCTCGAAATAAATGTTCCGCGGCCACCTTCTCTCACTTAATTCACGGTAACACTGAGCCATAATTCTATGTTGCAAAAAGCCGTTCTTTGTGGAGATCATCATCACACTAACATCCTGTCGACTCATAATAAAGCCGTTCTGCGCTGAGCTAGAGAAATAGGCGTGTGTGACGGAGTTCAGCGTATTTCACGTTCAGGCTTGGCTGTAGAAGCGGCTGGGGCTGCAAGCTCACTAATTCTCAGCCCTGTGGAGCGGTGGGACCGACCCTGTACTTAGAGCTGCTGCCAGGCTGGAACCTGGGCTCCCCGGTGCGGCCACCAGGTGGCACTGACGCCCTCCCTCGCGCACCCAGGCTCCTGCTCTTGTCCTTTCAAGCACAAGCTGGGAGGCCTGATCCGTTGCTTTCAAACGCACAAACGCCAATAAGGACCCCACCAAGGGGCTTGTGAAAAGCTGAGCCCTGCAGGACATTTTGCATTTTCCCAGCAAGTTGCCGGCCTGCCCTGATCGGAGCGCGGTGTGTCGGGGTTTATGAAGGTAATTAGGTGTTCAGATGTAGTTATCAACTTTCCATAAGAAGGAATATGACAGCTTTTCATTTGCAACAGCAGGTGCCCTTAAAGGTGAAGTCTGCATTGACGAAGCGTCCGGGGCTCTCTGCTTGTTCATCCACGGGTGGGTGGTTACTGTGGGGACGGACATGTCAGCCTCCGGTTGCTGTTGTCATTAAGGAAAAATAAGGTCACCTTATGTGTCTCTTCAGGGACAGTGAGTTCTGGAATGGGCCACCAGGGCCACCCATGTTCAGCTCTAGAAAGTGCTTTTCATTTCTGCGAGGTGCCCCTCTCAGACACTGGGACGATACTCAATGCTAAAAAGAAATGAGCCCTCAAGCCATGAAAAGACAAGAAGGAAATGTAAACGCATGTTACTAAGTGGAAGAAGCCAATCTGAAAAGGCTGCATCCTGTATGATTCCAACTTACGACATGTTAGAAAAGGCAGAGCTATGGAGACAGGAAAAAGAGCAGTGGCTGCCAGGGGTTCAGGATGAGGCAGGGTGAATAATTGGAGCACAGAGGATTCTTAGGGCAGTGAAAGTCCCCTGTCTGTCACTGTAGCCGTGGATGGATGGCATGGTACATGTGTCAGACCCATAGAACGTGCAACCCCGGAGTGAGCCGTAATGGAAACAATAGACTCCGGGTGATGGTGATGTGTCTGTGCAGGTTCATGGACTGTAACAAATGCACAACTCTGGGCCGGGTGCGGTGGCTCATGCCTGTAATCCCAACACTTTGGGAGGCCGAGGTGGGCGGATCACCTGAGGACAGGAGTTCAAGACCAGCCGGGGCAACATGGCAAAACCCTGTATCTACTAAAAATACAAAAAAAAAAAAAAAAAAAACCCAGCCGGTCGTGATAGCAGGCACCTGTAATCCCAGCTACTCCAGAGACTGAGGCAGGAGAATCGCTTGAGCCCGAGAGGTAGAGGTTGCAGTGAGCTGAGATCACCCACTGCACTCCAGTCTGGGCCTCAGAGCAAGAGTCCATCTCAAAAAAAAAAAAAAAAAAAAAAAAAAAAAAAAAAAAAAAAAAAAAAAAAAAAAAAACCCCCCCCTTGTGGGGAAAAGGGGGGGAGGCTTGGGAGATATGGGAGGTCTCTGTACCTTCTTCTCTATTTTGTCTAAACCTATAACTTCTTTAAAATTAAAATCTATTTTAAAATTGTTAATTGTGCTATTTCAGCCATAGACCAAAGCCTATTCTTATCCAGTGAAAATGCATGCACCAAGGCCTGTACCTACTGCTAGAAATACCAGGTCCAGCTCTTGAACCCAGTGGAAGAAAGTTGCACAATAAGCCCAGCATTCCCTTCCCACGGGCTGCTGGGAGGGTCCGCGAGGCCCACCCACGAACCCACCAGCACAGCTGTAGCCCGTGACCGGTGCTCTGCACGTGTTTGCTCCAATCCTGTGGAAGAGGATTGTCTGAAGAGGACCCTGGCTAAGTAAGGTGAAGCGAGAAAGGCTCCCAGGTTTTCCAGTCACCCTCCGTGGCGGGGCATCTCTCTCTTATCTAGTCTCGTGATGAACATCAGCATTAAGGTGAAATCTACCTGCTCTGTCCCTGACCAGGTGTGTGACTTCAGCAACTTACTTAACTTTCCTGGGTGAAGTTTGCATCTCTTTAAGATGAAGGTGATAACAATGGACCGTTCCATAGGTTTGTGTGCAGGACTGAGTGAGGGGGGACCCACAAAGCTTCTAGCAGTAACTGGCCCAGATTAAAAGCGCAACGTGAGTGAACGTTATTTTTCCAGTTGGCGGGCATGTGGGGAAAGGTGAGTGAGCCACAGTTTACTACCTTTGCGACTACGTGTAAGTGTACATATTTCCTCAAAAGCACTTGCAGCCCCAACTCAGCAGCCTTGCTCTGCCCTGTGCTCCCTGGGAGGGCCTTGACCCACAACAGGGGCAGGAACCAAACCAAGCTTCCTTCGCCCCTCGCAGGACTGCCTGTCAACCCTTTTGGCAAGAATGCTCAGATTTTCACAAAGCAAATGTGAAACTCCCACGAGGTCTCTTTGGGTCAAAGGTAAACAGAAAGTCTTAGAATTTTCTTTAGAAAAATAAAGGTTCCCGTTTTTTTCTGCTTCAGAGTTCCTGGCGTGCTTCTTCTTGTTTTTCTTCTTACTTAGGGACAGCAGAAATGATACATGGCCTCCCCACAATTGAGGGGTGCTCTCCAGTGGACCATGATATATTTACTGAGAAATTTTTAATAAGTAAACCACAGACTTGAACCCATGCACCCTTATAAACCAGCCCGTTCTCATGGGGAGAGTTCAGGAGTTTTATGGAGCAATACTATGTTCTCATGAGAATTTTATTAGAAATCAGAGACTTGAGATGTATCAAGCAGGAAATTTATGAGGTTACATGGGAACCATCCTTTCATTTTGTCATTCTGGGTTAAATTACTTCTTCGTATTCTGTTGATTTACTTTGTAAATTTTAGTTGTGAACATTGTTCTGAATTTCTCAGCAAATTCAAGCCAGCTAATTATTGATTTCTTGAACTTTCCACTTTTATCCTTCAAATAAGATAAATAATTGATAGTCTAGACCCCAAATCTATGGGAAACACAGATAACTCATGAAAAACGTGGCCAAGAAGGTCTTTCCACAACATCAAGAAATAAACAAGAAGCTTAGTGGAAAACACTTTTAGAACGACCGACAATTCTTTCTGCCTCTAACTTTTCCACTTAATAGTTTCTTCAAATTGTTTTTAATTGTTTTGCGAAGTACCCAGCTAAAATCTTACTCGCCAAAATAACCTGTTGTTTATCATCATGTAACCCAACTTGGAAAAGGGCCCAAACCCAGAATAGATGTTTGTGCCGGTGAAGTGGGGAGGAAGTGCTCTAAACAAGTTTTTTTCTCTGGGCTTGTTCCAACATCTCATTAGTTGTCTGTGTTAATGGTGTGAGGAAAGACGCCAGGCCAGGCTGGCCTTGGCTAGCGTGGAGAAAGTGAGGCAGCCACACAGGAACCAGCCTTCTATTAACCAGCTGACCCCATTGCCGCTATTTGAGCTCAATTCCTGGGTAAAGTCCCAAAATTAGGTAACTTTTCTTCATCTCTAAATTTAATTCTTACATTGGAACCGTGTATTTTTCCAGCTGAATTCTGGCTTTGGGGGTTTAAGTTTGCTTGGCTGCCACCATGGGCTAGTTGGTTGGTTTTAACCTTTTCTACCCATCATCCTAGCCATCTACTTTGGAAACAAAAATTATAAAACAAGGCAAGAAGGCACCCTAGTTGCTGGGCTTCACGTTTCTTGGCACCAAAGAATGGTACTGGCTGTCCTGCCCAAAGTCAGCTCTTCTTTGGACTAATAGAATTTGGTCATCCCTCCAAAAGCAAATTGAATAATCGTTGTCACCATTAACTAACCTTTTCTAAGTATTTCCCATGTGCCAAGCTCTATGCTGCTAATGAGCATTTATGACTCAAACCAGCTCCATGAAGCAGGTCCTCCTGTTCTCCCCATTTCACAGATGAGAAGCTTGAGGCTCAGAGAGTTAACCGCAGCCTGCATGAGCACACAATGGACTTAGCTCGTACTCACCAGGCTGTGTCTGGAATCTTCAGGGAAGGGTATCAATCAACTCAGGTAACGGGAGCAGACAGGAAAGAAAAGCTTCTGCCCTCAAGAAGCCCACAGTCTAACTTCAGGGACCCTGAGAACAAGGCCAGTGCTCAGATCCCTGTGAACTGCCTCGTAGGACACTGTCATTGTGTGGGGAACAGGTGGCCTGGGTGGCAAACAAGCTGATGGAAAGAGGTCAACGTCCTAGGTGATCAGGGAAATGCAAACTAAGCCGTAAGATACCACTGCACACCTAGTAGAGTGGCCAGAACCCTGAACGCTGTCCACCCCAGATGCTGGGGAGACTGGGGAACAACAAGACTCTCACTCATTGCTGCTAGGCACATAAAATGGTGCAGATGCTTTGGGAGAGAGTTTGGCAGTTTCTTGCAAAATTGGGGTGCAGTGGGTGCATGCCTGTAGTCTAAGCTACACAGGAGGCTAAGGCAGGAGGATCACTTGAGCCCAGGAGTTTGAGGCTGTAGTGTGCAATGATTGCACCTGTGAAGAGCCACTGCACTCCTGCCTGGTATCTGTTACACACACACACACACACAACTAAACTTACTCTTCCCATATGATCAAGCTTGTGCTGCTTGATATTTACCCACCAAGGAGTTGAAAATTTAGGTCCACACAGAAACCTGCACACAGATGTTTAGGCAGCTTTAATCACAGTTGCCGAAACTTGGAAACAATTCAGGTGCCCTTCAGTCAGTGAATGGATAAATACACTGTGGTACATCCAGACAATGGGATTTGTTTTTTTTGTTTGTTTGTGTTTGAGATGGAGTTTCACTCTTGTTGCCCAGGCTGGAATGCAATGGCACGGTCTCGACTCACTGAAACCTCTGCCTCTCAGGTTTAAGCAATTTTGCTGCCTCAGCCTCCCATGTAGCTGGGATTACAGTTGCCTGCCACCATGCCCAGCCAAGTTTTGTATTTTTATTAGAGATGGAGTTTCATCATGTTGGCCAGGCTGGTCTCGAACTCCTGACCTCAAGTGATCTTCCTGCCTCAGCCTCCCAAAGTGCTAGGATTACAGGTGTGAGCCACCACGCCCGGCCCAGACAATGGAATATTACTCAGTACTAAAAGAAATGAACTGTCAAGCCATGAAAGGACATGGAGGAAACTCACTGCAGGTTACTAAGGGAAAGAAGCCAGTCTGAAAAGGCTGCATCCTGTATAGTTCCAACTCTATGACATTCTGGAAAAGGCAAAACTATGGAGACAGGAAAAAGACCGTGGCTGCCAGGGCTTAGTGGGGAGGGACAGATGAACACAGGACTTTTAGGGGTGTGAAACTACTCTGCATGATACTGTCATGTTGGGTCCATGTCATTATACATTCGTCCAAACCCACAGAGTGCACAACATCAAGACTGAGCCCTGAGGTAAACTGGACTTTGGTAATGATGACAGGTCAACAGATGTTCATCAGTTGTAACAAATGCACCACTCTGGTGGGGGAGGTTCTGGGGGTGCAGGGAGTCTATGGGAACTCTCTGTACCTTCCTCTCCATTTTGTATGAGCCTAAAAATGCCATATATATAAAAAAGTATTAGGCCAGGTGCGGTGTCTCACGCCTGTAATCCCAGCACTTTGGGAGGCTGAGGCGGGCGGACCATCTGAGGTCAGGAGCTCGAGACCAGCCTGGCCAACATGGTGAAACCCTGTCTCTACTAAAAATACAGAAATTAGCTGGGCATGGTGGTGCCTACCTGTAATCCCAGCTACTCGGGAGGCTGAGGCAGGAGGATCGCTTGAACCTGGGATCCGTGTCTGTGATGACCTGTCTCCTTAATGGAAGATGGGATCTTTTCCCTGTGTCCTCTTCTCACTGTTAGCCCCCTTTATAAGGGTACAAACGCCACTCAGGAGGGCTCCACCCTCATGACCACATCACCTCCCTAGGCCCCACTTCCTGAGAGCAAACATTGAGAGTCAGGATTTCACCAGATGAATCTGGGGGCACAAATATTCAGTCCATCACAAAGGGGAAGGTGGGGCAGGGCCACCTGGCTTGGAGGTCACCTTCCCAGCTTGTGATAGAGGCCTCGGGGACCGGCTGGCCGTCAGCCCACCCAGGGGCGCCTGTTTGGAATTTCAGGTGATAGTGTATTTCCTTCATCTTGCAGGACCGCAGTCATCCAGCCAGCTGGGATTTGGATGTTGGGGGAGGCTTGAGCTAAGTCAGGGTCCTCTGGACTCATGTTTTCCTCTGACAGCACTGAGGTGCCCCCGCTCCTGGGCGGCCCACGCCTTCCTTCCGCTAGCATCAAGGCAGCTGCCCTCTGGAGCTCACCCCAGGGACTGGGGTTGTTCCCAGGGCTGGAAGATTCTTCTCCGAGTGTGGTGGACTCGAAATGTCCCAACTTGGGACTGGAGGAGGCCCGCCAGGCCTGTCTGTCCTTTCCAGCAGCCCCGCAGAGGCTGAACCCCCGGCAATGTGGCACTGCCACATGCCCCGGAACCCAGGGCATCAGGCGCCACCAAGACAGGCTGCTGTGGTGCGGCACTGGTGAGACAGCATTTGCTATGGTGCTCTCTGGGCATATTCTAGGAGCCTGCTTTGTATTCAGTGGGTATTTTCCTTGACCTATCACCAAAACACTTGCCTTGAGATGGAGGAAAACCAATGTAACAATTCTCAGGAGCAAGAGGGCAGCCGTAGAGCAAAATCCCAGGGCAAAGACCACAGGCCGAGTGACAGCCCCCTGTCCATGTCCCTGGCATTGCCTCTGTGTCCTGCCCAGAGCCAGACACTCACCCTCATGCCTCAAGTCCTGCCGCAGAGCCTCCTCCACCAGGAAGCCTTCGTTGTCCTCCACTTCCTAATCAACACTGTCCCCACGGGATGGGATCTATGCTTCATACCCATGGGAAGGATGTGTTGTTTTCGTTGGATTTTGTGTTTGTGAAGATGGAGAGGCCCAGTTTTAAAGCAGTCTGCTCCAGAAGTGCTGGGATGAATGTTTCCTGTGCTCAGGGCATCTTTTTGCTATTTTAGGGTTTTAAAAAATTCTTTTTTATTTTTTTGAGACTGAGTCTTGTTCTGTCACCCAGGCTGCAGTGCAGTGGTGCGATCTTGGCTCACTGCAACCTCTGCCTCCCAGGTTAGAGCCATTCTCCAGCCTCAGCCTCCTGAGCAGCTGGGCATGTGCCACCATGTCCGGCTAATTTTTTGTTTGTTTGTTTGTTTGTTTATTTTTAGTAGAGATGGGGGTTTCACCATGTTGGCCAGGCTGGTCTCGAACCCCTGACCTCAGGTGATCTGCCTGCCTTGGCCTCCCAAAGTGCTGGGGTTACAGGTGTGAGCCACTGTGCCCGGCCCCTGTCTCCTGCTATTAACAGTTGCCGTCTCTGGAGGTTACTCTGCTGAACGCCTCCCAGGGTGCGTCTTTTCATTTTCCTGAAGAGAGTTCTGAAACATCTGAAAAGGGTACGGCGAAGCCAGAGCAAAGCGGCTGAGCAGCTGAGCAATTGTCTCCTTTCCTCAGGGAAAAATGATGACTCAGGCTGGACCAGCAGCCATTGCCTCAGATGACCGGGATATTCCAAATGGGGATGGAGCCTTCAGACTCTGCCCTGCCACCTCAGAAGATCAAGCAGAATGTATGAGCACACAGGTCTAAGGCATTGGGCCTGGAATCTCCGAGCCCAATCAAAATGGAAAACCGCTTCATCTCGGAGTGAGGAGCAGAAAAGCTGGTGAGAGTCCAGGTAGATGACGGAGCCCTCCATGCTGAAATTCAATCCCTCTTTTCAGCTATGTTCCTGCTCCAAAAGGAACTAGCATTTGAGCACGTACAGCAGCGGGTTTTAAATTTGCTAAAACATGAGCTCCTGTAGAGCAGGGTCCTCACCCGCCCTGCCCCCAACTGTATTCCCAAGTCTGAGTTTGTTTTATGTTGTGCTAACAGGATACCACAGGCTGGGCAATTTATAAAGAACAGAAATGGATTGCTCACAGTCCCAGAGGCTGGGAAGTCCGCGATCAAGGCCCTAGCAGGTTTGGTCTCAAATGAGGCTGCACCCTCCAGAGGGGAGGAAGACTGTGTCCTCAGGTGGTGAGGACAGGAAGGCAAGCCAGCCACATGCTGGGCCAATCTTCTTCTAGAAGGGCCTTAATCCCACTCGCGAGGAAGCAGCCCTCACAGCCTAATCACCTCTGAAAGCCTCACCTCTCAACACCATCCCATTGGCAACACCTGAATTTTGGAGGTGATACATTCCAACTGTTGCACCCCAGGACTTAGAGCAGTGCCTGGAACATCACAAATGCTCAATACATGCTTAGTAAATACTGTTTATGCCTTTGTCTCTGCAATGAAGTGGTAACGAGGCCTCAGCTCCTCCTCTTTAGTCATAATGAGCCCAAAGTGAGGAGCAATCCCAGAGTGTGAATGTGGTAGGAGAATAGGGAATTAGGGGAACGGGGCTCAGCAGGTGCAGCCAGTTCGTATAAGCAGGAGAGCAGCAGGTGCAGCTTATAGGCCACATCCTCACTCGCATAATAACAAGCTACTTCAGCCTGTGATTGGTCACAGGCCAATCCTTCATGGGGTGTAGCCAATTGGAGGCCTCTAAAGGGCACCAAGTGATGTTGCTGAGTTTCTTTAGCTCAACAGAAACCCTCATTAAGGAGGCTCTTGAGGTGTTTGCTCGAGTGCGCTCCCACCCCTAATTGTCTTCAGTAAATCTGTGCTTTCATTACTCCGTTCTTTTATTGCTCTGTGCGTTTTGTTCGATTCTTTGTTCAAAACACCAGGAACCTGGACTACTCTATCCAGTAACATGAGGATGGATTCCTGGTATTTGAAGCCAATTGCAGGTCCCCAAAACGGGTACAATAGGCTGTGTGCTGGAGGGGCCCACCCCACAGCAAGGAGACACAACCCACTGCTGATGGGAACAGAGACTCTCCCTACCCCATACAGATCACAACAGGCCACATTGTGACTCATAAATCAGAGACATGATGGCGATTTTAACCTCATGCTTGAGCAATAATAACCATTTTCTAGAATCCAGGAGAAAAATCAGCAAGGCAGGACATGAATTTCAGCGTAAACACACCCTCTCCATTCTGAGTGGGGCTCTTTATGCTTTTCTGGAAATGCTCGATGCATTGGCCCTTAATTCCTAACGCATCCCCCACGACATTAGCCCCACACGGTGTCCTCTGTGCTTTCCCTGAAACTCCCGCTTACCTGGGAAGATGGAACCCATCCGAGTGAAGCTCCTTTAATGTCCCACGTTTCTCCTTCACTTCCCCGTCTCCTGTCTCCTGTCTCCTGCTCCCACAAACACCCATCTCCCTGCACCAGCACCTTCAACCCTCCCTGCGTCCTTCCTCCCTTCCTCCATGGTGAACCCCACCTCACTTTCTAGATGCTTTCCCCAAGACTCCAAACATCACTGAGGGTCCCAGCAGGAAGAAATGGCTCTTGGGACCCTCCTCAAGCCAAAGCCATCTTTCTCTCCCTTTCCTGCCTCTTCACCAATTCCAACTCCACCCCTTCCCTTGGCCTTCGTCCTCAGGGCTCTTCCCAAACAGCCAGTGACCTCCAGTTGACACAGAATAGATTTGATCTAGAAGAAACCGCAGGAGGCATCCAATCCAACTCCCCCACCCCTTTTAAGGTTGACGGAGCTGGACGGGACATGACCTGCCTGAAGTTGCAGGAATTAGGGCAGGCTCAGGATCAGGACACTGATCTCCTTTTTCACATTCAGAGCTCTCTCAGCCCCCAGACAGCTTTTTCATCCCAGGACCACTGACCGGGGAGCTCCTCGTATGATGCTGCCAAACGCCCCTGCCCAGGCTCACCACACTCTTGGCACAGCTGGCCTCCACTGTCCAAGCTCCCCCATCCTCTCCTGTCTCTCTGAGTCTCCTGCTTTGGCTAATCTTTGCCCCAACCCTCAAGATGCTGCCCTCCACCCACTGACTCCTCCCTCAGCAAGCACATTCCAGCCCATCACTGTATCGATGAGGGTGTTGACATCATCGCTCCTCCCCTGCAATCCAAGGCACAGTGCCAGTTCTCTGTGGTTCATTTTCTAGGCTTTGCTGATGATATTCAAAGCCAAGCTCAAGCAACATCTTGTAGCATTTTGGCAATAATTTTTCTTTTCTTATGAGAATTGGGATCT
Organism: Rhinopithecus bieti; assembly: GCF_001698545.2. Lineage (NCBI taxonomy): Eukaryota > Metazoa > Chordata > Mammalia > Primates > Cercopithecidae > Rhinopithecus > Rhinopithecus bieti. The sequence continues at coordinate 198,143 of NW_016816078.1, forward strand.
ACCTATGTTGCTTAAGCTGGTCTTGAACTCTTGGGTCAAGTGATTCTCCCACCTCAGCCTCCCAAGCAGGTGGAATTACAGGTGTGAGCCACCGCACTTGGCCATTTCTGCAATAATTGTGAAATCAGAGTCTACAGAAAGATTCATTGTTCCTTGAATAGTAGGAGAAAGAGTAGAGGCAAAAGATTTTTAAATGATTTACTATGCAATTATTAGATTGCTACATGTAAATATTTTCATAATTTCCTTTAAACAATATCTACTTTTCTTTCTAGAGGATAGATTCAGTAATCCTCTTCCAATTCTTTATTCTTTTTTTTTTTTTTTTTTTGAGACGGAGTCTCACTCCGTCACCCAGGCTAGAGTGCAGTGGCATGATCTTGGCTCACTGCAAGCTCCGCCTCCCAGGTTCATGCAATTCTCCTGCCTCAGCCTCTGGAGTAGCCGGGATTACAGGTTCTTGGCACCACACCTGCCTCATTTTTGTATTTTTAGTAGAGAAAGAATTTCACCATGTTGACCAAACTGGTCTCTATCTCCCGATCTCAGCTGATCCGCCAGCCTCGGCCTCCCAAAGTGCTGGGATTACAGGTGTGAGCCACTGCACCTGGCCCCTCATCAACTTCTTTAGCCTCCTTTTAAAGGAAATCTTGCGTTAAAGCACCACTGTTGGGTTTTGTGCCAGACACTGGATGCAGTAGAATCTACTTGACAATGAGCGTCAAGATTCTCGTGCCCACTGAATCAGTAGCACATTTTTTTAAAAAGTAAATTCTCTTTTCATGAGGGTGGCTTCTGTCTGGAGGTAGCACAGGTGCTGATGGCATAACACGTGGCTAGCCTGTGTCTGGAGAAGCTAGTCAGAGAAATCTTTTTCTTTCTTTTCTTTCCTAAATGTCTCCAAGTTGGTCCTTGTGCAGAAAAGGGAAAAAGCAACTTTAGGACCTGCTCACTGCATCCTAACAAGGGATAACTATAGCACTTTGTGCAACAGTGTCTAATGATGTTATTTAAAATGCCATCTTTGTAAGACTTAGCCACTTTCCATGTACTTTCTCATCATGCTTTTGCCATTTCACAGAAACATACTATTTTGAAAATTTACATAATATCTGTGAATGCAGGGTGGAAAATAAAATGCATCATTGAGCAGTCCTTCAAGAAGGACAGAGCAATCAATGTGAAGGAAAACCCATGATTTCGAGTTGAGCAGGCCTGCTGCTTGAGCACCTACCTCTGGTCAGGGATCCCTGGCTCCGTCTCCCCCTCCACACGGTGGGCCTGGTGCTAGCATCTGTCTTGCAGGGAGCTCGTAAGCAGTTCTGAGATTATATAAGTAAAATGCCCACCATGGCATTTGCTATACTAGACTCTCAGTACATACTAGTTTCAAAAAAAGAGAAAGAAACTAAACTGAAATACTGTAGCAGTTGATAAAAGAAAAACTTCAGCCGAATTAAATTTAAAGTTTAATTGAGCAATAATTGATTTGAGAATTGGGCAGCCCCCAGAATCACAGCAGGTTCACCGAGACTCCAGCACAGCCAAGTAGTGGAAGAAGATTTATAGACAAAAAAAGGCGGGTGGGGTGGGGAATGATGTACAAAAATTAGAAGTGAGGTATGAAGCAGCTGGATTGGTTACAGCTCTGCGTCTGCCTTATTTGAACACAGTTTGAACACTCAGCAGAGTTTAATTGGTCGAATTAGGGCCGCTGAGGTTGGCCAAGACTTAGCTATTGCTGGAGGTGTGGAGTACCAGGTTACCTTTTCAATTTTGTCTGCCTATTAAGCTAGGTTACAGTTCCTCCACAAGGACTCAAATATAGAAGTACGGAGTCCCTCTCAGGCCATATTTAGTTTGCTTTCACACAGTTAACGTGCTGCTGGATGTTAGTCTCTTCCTCTCTCTAGATTGTCAATTCCTTTACCCATCTCTACATCCCCACACTCACTGCGTGGTAGATCCTCAGGTTCGAGCCATCACTTATGGCCCTTTGTACAAGTCAGAAAGGTTTCCCTTTGTGGGTGGATTTGAGCTCCCCAGACACCTGCTGCAAAACACAGCTCACACAATTGTGCGCAATGGCCCCTGGCTCTTGCAGTCTCACTTAGCTTACAGAAAGGCTCTATGTTAATGCTTACGCAATCCCCTCCACGGATCTACCCATTCAGTCCTCTAATCAGCTGGTCTCATGCCGTGCAGGTAGGTAGTTACCTGTGGGGCTCAATTTTCCACCATATCTCCAGTGCAAAAGGCCTCCATGGAGCCTGGGATCTTTGCCACATATTCACAAAAATAGGCCTTCGAATTCCTCCTGGTGGAGGTCTGGATACCGGTGGAACACAGTCGTGTTAGCTGGGACCCTGGCAGACCTTAGGTAGAATGACATCAGCTGGAAAAACTCTACAAGGAGCTGTCACTGTGCCAAGTTGAACAGTTTTGCCAGGAGGAGTGAGGAAGCAATTACTCTGAATTTGATTGAACACAGGAGGCATCTCAAGCGGGTGCTCCTGCAGCTGTAGGCACTTTTCCTTCTGTCCCTCCTCCCAGCAGCTCAGCGTGCATCCTGTCTCCAGGCCACAGGACAAGGCTGTGAGCTGCAGCTTTGTGCACGCGCTGTCTTTGCAAAGTGTTTTGGAAGTTCTGTCAATTCGTCTTGGCCTGGAAAATGGAAAACTGGAACAGTGAAAACACATCCCATGGTGCCTGTTTCGTGCTTGGGGAGGCAGACAAGGAGAAACTTCATGCGGTCAAGGTGTGGGTGGCTGTTGGCTTAAAGCCAGTGGAGAGTTTATTTATTCCCTTGGAGGAGGGGAAGAGCAGATTAGAACAATCAAAGCTTCTTAATATTAGCTCTGGGTTTTTGGGAGGGCAAGTGGAGAGAGGAGGGTTAATTATACGGCTGACCGTAACCAAGCAGAATCTGATCCAATCATGGCTGTCATTGATTGAGCCAGGTACTGTGCTAAGGATATCACATGCGTCAATTCAATCTAATCCTTGCATTGCTCTTATTATTTCCATTTTACAGATAACAAAACTGTGCTTTAGAAAACTGAGGGATTCACCCAGCATCCCAGGCTGGCAGTTGGCAGAAGCAGGCGTGGAATGGGCTCTGTGCAGCCTGGTGCTCCTACCTCCTCCCCCCGCTGCCACCCAAGCATCTCCTAAGGCTGCTGGGGCACCTCATCTCCCAGACACCTATTTAAGGGTTCCTCTACCCTCTACAGACCCTGCAGTCACTCTGCTTTCCAAAGTTGCCCACACTTCCCCTGGCCATGCTTTGCTGACCTTTTGAACTTGCTCAGGAATCCTCTCCACCCAGGATGAAGCATTTGCCGACCCCAAATGCACACACAACTCACTTCTTGCCACCGAAACACTGGCTGTTGACTGTGCTTCTCCCACACCAGGAAAGGGTACCAATTAGGCAGACTGTGTTAGCAGACAATGTTCCTAACAAAGACAGTAGAGTAAGGTGATAGTATTTGGAAAACCGGAGAATCAGGATTTAAAACAAAGATTTGAGCATCTGCACCCTAAAACATAAAACGTAGATACACGTTTTATAAAAGTGCTAGTAATGGAATCCATTCTCATTACGATGCCATTAGGGCCTTTCACAAATATTCCATGGAATTATTGTACTTTCTGTCTCCTTTGAAGTTAGGCCTGGCCATGGGACTTGCTTTGACCAATGACCTGTGAAAGCCAAGGCTGCACATTGCCTCGGGGGGGAGTTTTAAAAGTCTTTGCTACCTTTCCTTTTCCTGGGACAGCGCCCTTGGGAGTGCATGTTGCAATGGGCTTTCTTAAATGTGAGTCCCTAAAGATTGTAATAATCCTTAGGGATACCTTGCCAGCCCCTCTGGCCTGGTAGCTGTAGCAAACAAACAAAACAGAGATCAAAAAACTTTTCTGTTCTTCGTTTTTTGAGACAGAGTCTTGCTCTGTTGCACAGGCTGGAGTGCAGTGGCACAGTCACGACTCACTGCAGCCTTGACCTCCCAGGCTCAGGTGATCCTCCCACCTCAGCCTCCAGAGAAGCTGGAAACTACAGACATGCACCACCACACCTGTTAACACCCTTTTTTTTTTCTTTTGTCTAATTCCTGAGATTTTGTGGGGTTTTGGGAGTTTTTTTGTTTGCCATCATAAAATGCCTAGCTCACCTGATTAGTACTATCATATAAACACATTTATTAAAATAAGTAAACAAATTTGACATAATTCAAAGATATATTTAAATACTGTATGTAAAACATTGAAATAACACTTAAATTATAATACTGATTTACTAAAAGTCTTCAAAATATTTACCAAGTTTATTCATTGGCTTCATTTTAACACAAAAATTCAATTGAGAGAAATTTTAAAATTATGAGGAGCTGCTTAATAATTCTATGAATGTCCATTCTCCTGGTCCCTCTGGGCTCAGGCAGGATTTCTGTACTGCATTAGTGCAGAAGAGAAAACTGCTGCTCAGTGCCCCTAGGCAGATGAGAGGGGACAGCGCACACAGCGAGGGCTTGGTGTGGCCAGCACAAAAAAGTCATCCACAGATGCGGGACAGAAGGTGGATAGGACAGTTACAGTGGCTCTTACCTGTAATCACAGCACATGGAGAAGCCAAGGTGGGAGGATCACATGAGCCCAGGAGTTTGAGACCAATCTGGGCAACCCCCATCCCCCTGTCCCTCCAAAAATAGGAAGATGGGCAGGGAATGGTGGCTCATGCCTATAATCCCAGCACTTCGGGAGGCCGAGGCGGGTAGATTATGAGGTCAGGAGATCGAGACCATTCTGGCTAACACGGTGAAACCCTGTATCTAGTAAAACTACAAAAAATTAGCCAGGCGTAGTGGCGGGCGCCTGTAGTCCCAGCTACTCAGGAGGCTGAGGCAGGAGAATGGCATGAACTTGGGAGGCGGAGCTTGCAGTGAGCTGAGATCCTGCCACTACACTCCAGCCTGGGTGACAGAGCAAGACTCCATCTCAAAAAAAAAAAAAAAAAAAAAAAAAAAAAAAAAAAAGAGTTTGGTAAATAATTGTTCGTTGCATGGATGAAACTACATAAAGATAGATTAGTGGGAGGCAATGGTTTGTCATTGTTCAATAACTGAAGAATTATTTCATCCTAATCATAATAGCCTGTTAGAATAAAGAAGTTAAAGCCTCAGAAGGCAATAGCAGTTTTTAAAATCTGTTTGAGAAAATGAATGCTAGCTGGATTGGCCGAATCATGTTCTCCCATCTTGCTAGTGACCTACATTGTCCCCTGGAGACAGACATATTTTATATAAGTTGTACAATGTATATATACTATATTTCAGTTGTACAATGCTTAATGTGTATATATGTATGTATATATACATTATACATCCATATATATGTATGTGTATATATGTATATACACACATTAAGCATTGTACAATAAAACTTCATATACATTTTGTTTTCTTACTTGTAACCCCCAGAATAGTTTTATTACCTCATTTTACATAAAAATGCATGGAGGTGAGAAAGTTCTTTCTGGAGGGCTAATGCATGCAGGGCTTAAAACTTTCTGCAGATCACACAGTCTGTAAAACAGGATTTAAAACCAGGTTTTCTGACCGTGAATCCAGGGCTCTTTGAGCCATGTTGCCCCTGCAGAGGCTAAATTCTATTCATTCCTGGAGCTGTAGTACGAATAACGGTAATGGAGGGATATCATACCAACAAGGCTGTCCAATGGCTGGGGCTCAGAAAAGCTCTAGTTGTATCAGACTGACCTTCATGTTTTCAACAGATCAATGCCTTTTGCTGCTTGGACTTCAGGGCAATGAACGAGGAAGTTCGCCTGACCATCACGAGATGTGAAGGATTCCGTGGCCGTGCTTCCCATGTTCAGTGGGGATTTTCCATATGGAAAGACAGCAGTCACCTAAACACAGGCGTCAGAACCAACAGGACCCATCCTCGCAGCTTTGCAGACATCACCCATGGAAAATTAGCCTGCATCACTTTGTCCAGTCCTGGGAGAGGCATTCGCTAATGGTTCCATGGCTGCGGCAATGGAGCAATTCTATTCCACCCTGTCCCAAGAGAGGCCTTCCAATGTAATGACTCCCCAGAGCTATAATTTTCCTCTCATTCATTAGCTTCCTCACATCTGGGGAGGTTTCTTTTCTAATGAAACACTGAGCCAAAAAAAAGAAAAAGAAAACAGTTCTTGCTTTTAGCCGAAAGTGGATCGTTTTCAACAAAAACAACCTACCTGTTAAAAATTTACCTTGGACGTATACCCAATAATGAGATTGCTGGGTCAAATGGTAATTCTGGTTCTAGTTCCTTGAGGAATCACCACACTGTCTTCCACAATGGTTGAACTAATTTACACTCCCACCAACAGGATAAAAGCGTTCCTATTTCTCCACAGACTCGCCAGCATCTGTTGTTTCCTGACTTTTTAATAATCGCCATTCAACTGGTGTGAGATGATAGCTCACTGTGACTTTGATTCATCACAAACCGGGGCCTGTCAGGGGTTGGAGGACAATGAGAGGGAGAGCATTAGGACAAATACCGAATGCATGCAGGGCTGAAAACCTAGATGACAGGTTGATAGGTGCAGCAAACCACCATGGCACATGTATACCCATGTAACAAACCTGCACATTCTGCACATGTATCCAGGTCTTAAAGTTAAAAAAAAAAAAATCTACATTGATTTCCTTGGACTTCTTTGAGTGAGTTCTATTGTCTTCAGATAATAACTGCAAACTTTATTTAGCACATGATATGCCAGACATGATGCACTCTTTCACTTGATTTTTCCAACAATCCACGGGAAAAGGACTGTTACCTTCTCACATTTTGCAAATAAGAAAACCAAGGCTCAGAGAGACTCACCCAGTAGGAGCAGGGGACCTCAGGCTCCGCTGAGGACACATCTGGCTCCAGAAACAGCTCACTTGGCCACAGAGCTCTCCTACCCTCTGACAGCTTCGATCAACCTGGAAATGAACACACTTTACTATTAATAGTAAGCCCAAGAATAATGATCTAAGTGTAATGTTCATATGTGGGACTATGCATATCCATAGAGACCTGGGTTCTAACCATGTTTTAATAACATTCCACAGCACATTTCTTCCCAAGAGCTTCTTCAGGCCTCACCATGTACATTCAGGAGCATTATTTCTCATCCTGTGAAAGCAAAGGGATGACTGGAAAAAGCCTCATGTGGGACATTTTCGCCATGTCTGTGGCTTCTGAAATCCCCAAACACCACAGGACTCAAAGGCTGGGGGTACTGTGATTCCCCTTCTCCGCAGCTCTTGGACACCATTCTTTTGGTTTGTGTTTGCAGCAAATATCTTTCCTTGGGTGCCCAAAGAGAAAGCAGAAATACCTGTTTTTGCAAGGAGCAAAAACTGAGACCCCCATCACACATCAGCTCGATCTAAGCCATTTGTTGGGGGGACATCCCTTTCTCCGCAGAAAGCCCCCAGTCATGCAAAAGACGGTCATATATTGATGGGAAGGATTGACCCAAATTCCTGGGGTGTGAAATTGGGGAAGTGTGATATGGTGCGGTTCTGTATCCCCTCCAAGCCTCATGTTGAAATGTGATCCCCAATGTTGGACGTGGAGCCTGGGGAGAGGTGTTTGGGTCGTGGGGGTGGATCCCTCATGGGTGGCTTGCTGCTGTCCTTGTGATAGTGAGTGAGTTCTCACTCTGAGTTCAGAGAGATCTGGCTGTTTAAAAGGGACCCCTCCCCCACTTACTCCCTCTCTCACCAGGTGAAGTGCAGGCTCCCCTTGCCTTCAGCCATGATTGGAGGCTTCCTGAGGCCTCACCAGAAGCCAAGCAGATGCTGGTGCCACACGTCCTGTAGAGCCTACAGATCTGTGAGCCAATGGAGCCTCTTTTCTTTATAAATTACCCAGCCTTGGGTAATCTTTTATATTGACACAAGAACTCACTAACACAAAGTGTGTGCTCTGGCAGAGAGTGTGAGATCGATGATAACCAACAATACTCCAAGCACCCACATTTACCAGTCGGGGCCATTTTTCTTCCCCAACGAGCTCCTCCCTACGTGCAGCCACCACCTGTCTCAGAACCACCTGCCAGGTACAGAAATCAAGGTTCTGGGTTCCCCTCAGGGACACTGACTCAGCCTGAGGATGGACCAGAGAGATGGGGACAGTCTAGCCCCATCCTCTGCCCTGCTGGCAGGGCAGACACCCGCAGCTGAGGCGTCTTGGACTGAGAGCGGCTCTCATGCGCTGGGGAATTGCGCTCCCATGGAGAGCCAAGCCCATGGGAAAACTGAGTTCTGTTCTCACAGCAGGCAGTAGGCAGGAGAAGAAACCGGGAAGGTGGAGAATGGCACCAATCACCCCTGAGTGACACCAGGACACCCTGTTCACAGCTCCTCTTCTACAGCAGGGCCAGAGATAGAACTGAAGACCTCCAGCCTGATGGGGCCTGGCTGCCGGGCGGTGACACTGTCCTCCCGAGAACCCGTACAGGGTAAAACCACGGACCCGTTCCCGTGAGCAGGACGCACACGCGTGAGGTGTCTGTGGTTGTTGCTGCTTTTGTTTTCTTATCTTTGTATTAATTTTTTATTTGTATAAATTTCAGGGATACAATGCCGTTTTGTTACGGGGATATCTTCGATAGTAGTGAAGTCTGGGCTTTTAGAGTACCCACCACCTGAAAAAATGTACGGTGCACCCATTCAGGAATTTCTCATCATCGGCCTCCTCCACCCTCCCACCCATCCGAGTCTCCGGTGTCTGCAGTCTGCACTCTATGTTCCGTGTGCACATCCCTTAGCCCTCACGTATGCCTGAGCTTTGTATTCAAGCTCATTGCTTAACAGCTTGGATTGGTACCTCGCTATCCAAATGCTAAGCTGGCAGCTCCTTGCTCGCCACTAGATGGTGCCAGGTCCCAACTGTGGTCTGCGAGAGCCTCACCCATTGGAAGGGGCCTGTGTCCCACTTTATACAGGAAGCAGTTTAGAGGAGAGAAACAAGAAGGGAAGTCAAACCTAGAACATTTCAAAAGGAACTAGGAAAAAAGGGCCAAATATAAGTGTACTACATTTGAAAGGCAGTCTAGGAAAAAGCTGGGTGCCCAAATAATTAGTGGGTCACAGAAGCTGGCCTGTTTCAGTGAGAATCATCACAAGCGTTCCCCAACCCCAACAAAATGCAAAAAGTGTGCATGAATCCTGGCACCCCCAATGAGAAGCCTTAGAACCTGAAGAAGCAGCTCACGCCCTGGACCCACCGGAGGTCCAAGGGCTGCCCACCGGCTCTGATGCCCTCGTGCCCTCTCTCCACATTGAGTCACTTTCTTTCTTTCTTTTTTTTTGTTTTTTTGTTTTTTTGTTTTTTTGTTTTTCTGGTTGGGAGGAAACAGGGTCTCTGTCTGTCCCCGAGGGTGGAGGGCAGTGGTGCCATCTCAGCTCACTACAGCCTCTACCTCCAGGGCTCAAGCGATCCTCCTGCCTCAGCCTCCAAAGTAGCTGACACTACAAGGGTGAGCCCCCACACCCAACTCATTTTTATTTTACTTTTAATAGAGGTGAGGTCTCACTCTGGTGCCCATACTGGCACGTGGAGTCACTTTCTACCCAAGAGTTCTGTATCAGAAATGGGGCTGATTTTGTTTTTTTATTAGTGTGGCCTTTGGGCTGCTCCACACCCCCGCAGGAAGTTGGAGCTGTTTACCACCTGGGGAGCCACAGGAGGGCCTCTTCCCGCCGGACAGACCCCAAGGAGCAGCTCTGGCTGTGCTTCTGAGGCCGGTTGTAAATCCTTTAATACCACAGGTGGGTGTACCCTTTGATGGGCAGAAGAGACACCCCCTTTTCCACTCATCCTGTGTGAACTGTCTTTCCGGCATGTCGCTATGACTTTTGACTTGGGACACTGGGCTAGCAGGCTGGCGGGCTGCAAGCAGCGAGTCCACATCCACCCCCTCGGTGCCTGCAGGATGCTGGTGGCTGGTACAAACAGGAAGGCCTGGGAGGAGCGTCAAGGAACCACAGGCCTGCTTCCCTAAGTCTATTTTGACGACCTTTAAGAATGGTCTTCTTGTCGAATCAGGGGTGGTTGCCTTCCCTCACTCCCTAAAATAGCGGGGTGAGAAGCCTTAACTGTCATTGTTTCTCCTGCCTCTAGAGTAAAACGAACTGAAACAATCAAACCCCAATTTAAATAACACAACCGCCTCAGCTGCTTCAAGCTCTCAGACATGGTCTGTGGCATCCGGGCAGCTTAGGGAATTCAACCCAAGCTTAGGGAAATCTTTAGGAGAGGATGTCCAAGCTCTGACCAGGTGCTGAGTACAAAGCTGAAAGCCCCTTAGCTCCAGAAGTTTCCATCTAACAGGCCAGTGCCTCACTAGGGCTACCACAATCCCACACCACAGGCTGAACCCCCTCAACGGCAGACCTTTATGTCTCACAGTTCTGGAGGCTGGAAGTCCAGCTTCAGGGTCCACGCAGAGCTGCCTTCTGGCCGTGTCCTCAAGTGACACAGAGAGAAAGTTCTGGAGTCTCTTCCTCTTCCTAAGGCACTAATCCCGTCATGGGGCTCCAGCTGATACAGTTTGTATGTTGCCCCCTGTAAGTCTCATGTTGAATTGTGATCCCCAGTGTTGGAGGCGGGGCCTGGTGGGAGGTGTGGGGGTCATGGGGCAGATCCCTCATGATGTGGTGCTGTCCTTGCATAGTGAGCAGGTTGTGAAAAGTGTGTGGCACCTCCTCCTTCTCTCTTGCTTCTGCTTTCACCATGTTACGTGCCTGCTCCCACTTCACTTTCTACCATGAGTAAAAGCTCCTTGAGGCCTCCCCAGAAACGGAGCAGATGCCAGCGCCATGTTTGCTCAGCCTGCAGGACAGTGAGCCAAACCAACCTTTTTTCTTTATAAATTAACCAATCTCAGGTGTTTCTTTAGAACAGTGAAGAACGGCTTTGTATACCACCCTCACGACCTCATCTAAACCTAGTCACCTCCCAAAGGACCTGCCTCCAAATCCCATCACATTAGGGGTGAGGGCTTCAATGTGTGAGTTACGGGGGGACACAAATAGCCCATAGCACCCTTGTCACTGGGTTTAACAAGTGATTGTTCTAAGGATGGGCTGATCAGCTCAGCTTGTGGAGACAGGGTAGCCTTCAGAAAGACAAGCCCCTGGGTTGGGTTTTGAGAGATGAGTAGGAGTTTACCAGGGGACATGCATTACAGAGCAAAGAAAAGGAGATCCTGCCCAAGAGTTTAGGTGACATCGATCTTTCTTTATAGTTCATAGAGTAAAATAATAACAAATGCATCCAATACATCACTCATTCAAAAAGCACTTAATTCAGCTGTTGCTAACGTCCCTGTGAGAGCATGCCTGCAGTCTCTAAAGTGATCATCCTGCTAAAATGCCCTTTAAGAGCTCTCTAGACAGATGGACACACACCAAGTTGCTTTTAGAATGTCAGACGTAAGAGGTGTATAGATCACAGTAATTGTAGAAGGAGTAATTTAAAGCATCAAAGCTGTCTTAGTTTACTTCTGTCTGACACAGGCTCAGTGTGTACTTGACTCTCCTGGGAAGCTTCCTGAGCTGGGGCCTGAACACAGGCGTGGAAGGAGCTCCGTGGGCAGAGACACGAGAGGGGCCTCACCAAACGCCAAAGGCCCCACCAGCATCCAGAGTGGGGAGTGGAGTGGTCAGAGGACAGGTGTGTGACCTTCCCGATGGAACACATCATGTCTTACGTGTTGGCATCTCCTGCTACACAGTGATTCTCAGAGCTCAGGGGTGATTTTGTATCAGTCTCTTTATTAGTTTGCTTGGGCTGCGATAAATATCACAGAGTGCATGACTCAAACAACAGAAATTGAATTTCCCACAGTTCTGGAGAGTAGAAGGTATTGGCAGGGTTGGTTTGTCCTGAAGACTCTCTTCTCAGCCCCTAGACTTGTGTTCCCCCTGTGTCCTCACAGGATTGTCCCCCAGGTGTCTCCTCATCCTGAATCTCCTCTGCGTGTGTGAGGACCCAGTCAGATTGGATTAGGGCCATGTAATGACCTCATTTTACCTTAATTACCCCTTTAAGGGTCATATCTCCAAATACAGTCACATTCTGAGTATTAGGGGTTAGGACTTCAACAGAAGAAATTTAGGAGGACTGAATCCAGCCCACAACCATCTCTGTGACCCCAGAACCACCTGGCACAGGGATGTGTTTTGCACATGTTTGCTGGCTCGGTCTAAAGGCCTTTTTACTTCTGCTGAACAGCTTCAGACCCTGGAAAACAGGCCTCACTTGTTGACTGGCAGCTTGAGGGCAGGAAGCTCTGCGGACTGGGCTCGGCCGGGCAAGGCTGGACTGCAGGCTTGGGCAGGTTTTGAGTGCCATGAGAGGGGACAGCCGGGAGCTCCCTGGGCTTTGGCAAGGGCTCCTGCCAGGGTCTGAGCACGCAGGTGGAATAGGCTCCCCAGCAGATGCCTCTCAGCACCTTCCCAGACTCCTCCATTCCATGAACAAGCCAGGATCTGCTGACATGGGACCAAGAGGTTCACACCCCAAGTGCAGTGGATAATAGCCTACTCACAGCTCACCCCAAATCCATCCTTTACCCTGATGTCACCTGTGGCAAATAGCAACAGAGCCAACTCCCACTCACTGTCCAGAAGCCTGCCTGTAAGGACTTTGGAACCCAAGGAAGGAGACACCGAGAAACACTGCAAGAGGCTGTGGTCACCCTGCGCCTTCAGGGTTCCGGGCTGCTTGTTCAAGTCACCCTTCCCCAGAAGGGAGACACTTTGTAAACACGAAGAACAATAAGAAAGCATCGAGAAGAATCGATCTTTGTCAGGAGCCAGGCTTCAGTCCTGCGCAGCAGGTTCCTGCCACGGGGGAGGGAGGCCCCCGCTGTTTCTCCAGGGACAGAGCGGGTTTCAATCCAGGGCAGCTTGTCCAGCTTGTTCCATGAGCAGAGTTTCAGCCACACACCCACACAGCATCAAGTTAAGGACTGGAAGTTTCTGTTTCTATAGCTGGAAGAGACCTTGAGGATGGTCTCCATCTACCCACTTTTTCATAGATGAGGGATTCCGGCCCAGAGCGGCGGGTGTCTCGCCAATGCAGACAAAGATCGGGAGCAGAGTCACATTTCCAGCTGGTGGTGTTTCTTGGTGACTCCCTCTGGAGCTGCACGAAAGGCTTTGAGACATGTGCAGAAAGCCCTGGTCTGGGGATTAAGCAAATAGATTTGGACTCTCCTATTCTTTCAGTAACTTTGAATTGATTATTTAATCTGAGATGTGTGAGCTTCCCTGACCTCAGCCGTAAAACCAGGAGGAGTTTCTGTTTCACAGGGGTCCTGTACAGAGTGGGCAGGATAATGACACCAAGCGCCGACACATGGCCAGGTGCACAAGAGGCAGGACTTGGTGTGTGGTCGCTCCCTTTTCCCAAGCGGCCTCTCCTGCCCCACACCTGGGTTCCTGCTAGGTGCACATGCTGCACTCTTCCCAGCCATAGTGAGGCCTTTCCCTGGGTATTGTCCCTGCCTGCAGTGACCCTTCCTGGTGGCTCATCTGTCTTCTAGAGCTCCGTAGACAACTACACGTATGCTCACAGGGCAGCGCTTCCAATGGTTAGCTCTGTGACCTTGGGCATCTTCTATCTGTTCTGGGATTTTGTTTCTTTTCCTGTGCGGTGGGAATAGTGACACCAACTCTATACAATTGCGAGGGTTAAATAAGGCAGGTGGCACGCTGGGGTGCAGTAGGCATTTGCACTTTCACCACTCATTGCTGTGGCTGTTGCTGCTGCCTCAGGTCTGGTTCGAGACCTGTCTTCCGGTTTCTCCCTGGAAGTGAGTGTTGTGAGACACAGTGTGACCTGTGGCAGTTCTCCGGCCATTGTCCAGGCAGCATGTGCACCTGTGTGCCAAGGGCTGGAATCATGGCTCAGGCAGGGTGGGGCAGAGTCGGTGCTAGGGATATGGGTGGGAGCACTAGTCTGGAAATGTGAGGACATCACTACCCTGGGTCACAGCCTACAGGATTAATTGTGGCTTGGAAGTCAGGCCCGAGGGGTGCTGCTGGTGGCAGCCAGCATGTCAGCTTCCAAGAGTGTGATCAGGAGTTTCTCATCCATCCAAAGATCTTAAACTTGGGGAAGAGGCATCAGCATGGCCTTCCCTTTATTCAGGAAGACACCAAGCACATACTGACCTTCAAATGGATAGGAATTGTGGCCAAGGTAGCTCCCAACAAGGACGTAGACAAGGCCAGGAGCTTAGGGTTAGAAAGAATTGAGTGTGCCTTGTAAATCCCCTTTCTCCTTTCCTCAAGTTTAATATAAATATCCAGCTATGGCAGGAAGACAGGCCAGCCCAGCCCCGACCAGCCCAGGCAGCAGTTGCAAGAGATGCCAAGCACCAGGACTGCCCCGGCCTCTCTGGAAGACAGGCTCCACGCTAGGGGCAGGTGCAGGCAGTGCCGTGCAAGTGAGAGACCAGGGCAGCTGCGGGGGTTGGCATCTCTCACTGCCACTGCCCGGGCTGGGCTGGGTGGGGTTGGTCTGGGCACGTGCCAGCTGCCAGTACCTGCTTATCTGTGACTCAGCTGCTATAGCATCAGGCACTGAAGTTGGGTTCCTCATCATCAATGAGCTGCTCCCACCGCCACTGGGCCTGGTTGAGGTCTTGGGACCTGCAGAGGACCCCCATGCTGCCTCTAACCAGGTGAGCCCAGGGCCAAGCTCTCAAGATCTTTAGTCTCAGCCTCCGTATGGGAAAGTATCTCTGCAGGTTCTCTCTGGTCCTGTGAGACCAGGGAATGGGCTGCCCGGACTCTGACTGGCCTCCAGGAGGTGGGGACAGGCTGCCCAGGCCCCCGCAGAGATCCCTGGGGTGCTGCATCGGCCGTGAGTTTATGAGCTTGCCTCCAGAGAACATGGCCTCACCTAAATGGAGTTGAAACGTTTTATAGAGGACTGGAAGTACATCTGAAAGAGACCATTCCAGAGCCAGTCTTGCTTTTTTACTGCACCATTAGAGGGAGTGGGAGTGTTTCCAGCTGGGACCGAGCCCCAGCTTGTTCGGCAATGGTTCCCAGAGCCTCTGGCTACCCAGTACGGACTGTGGCCCCACGGAGGAGGGACGCAGCCTGGGGGAAGCTGAGCGTGCACACCGCACGGTGGGCTCGTGGTTTGCGTGCAGGCTGGCACAGACTCACGTGAGGACATTTTCAGGGCCTGTGTGGCAATGAATGCTGCAGAGATGAGCTTGTCTGCAGGCTGGGAGTGGGAGGGAGGGGATACTGGCAGTGCATGCTTCCGGCTGCAGGGCTGTGCAGAGGCCTCCAGTGTCTGACAGCGGCCGGAGCGTGGAGGGGTTGAGTATGGTTCCCACTGGGGTCCATCTCCCCTTGTGAGGTGCCGTCCTGCCACCAGGCAGCCCCCAGGGCTGGAAAACACCAGGGCTCAGGGGCTTCAATACGAAGGGCTTCCTACTTGCTTTCCCCTTCACGCATATAACCCTGAATTCCCACCTTTCACCCAGCATGGGTGAACGCAGGTGCTGCCCCTTGCCTGCGGCTGTCCAGACAGGCTTTCAGGTCACATTTAATGAGAAACCTCAGGTGTTTGATCTTGTCCATTAGCTAGGTCTTTTCTCATCTTCTGTGGCTTCAAAATAAAATACCAGTAGCTTCTTTTACCCCTGTGCCTCTAGGCTACCCTTGGCATTTGTCTTTAGAGCTGGCTTTCTGCTCAGTGTGGTGTCGAGCATGTGGGGCAATAATAATATAAAGGTGAACAGCCAGGCGAAGCAGCTCACACCTGTAATCCCAGCACTTTGGGAAGCCAAGGCGGTCAGACTGCTTGAGGCCAGGAGTTCATGACCAACCTGGTCAACATGGCAAAACACCGTCTCTACAAAAAATGCAAAAATTGGCCGGGCGTGGTGGGATGCACCTGTCATCCCAACTACTCAGGAGACTGAAATGGGAGGATCGCTTGAGCCCAGGAAGTTAAGGCTGCAGCGAACTGCGATTGCACCATTGCACTCCAGCCTAGGCCACAGAGCAAGACCCTGTCCCATGTATGTACATGTAAAGGGTGGACATCTGGGCTTTGGGGCCAAATGTGAGTCGCTTCTGCCACTTCCCTGTGGGGTGACCTGCGCCACTCCCTGGGCTTCCCTGAGCCTCTGGTTCCTCAGCACTAACTGGGCCTTACAACTGAGGCTTGGCCAGGCACAGAGCCTCGTACCTGATGTGTGGGGGCCTGGATGTGTGAGGCCGGAAACAGCGGTGCCGGGCTGATTTCTCAATCTCTCCCTCTCCATTCCCAGGGGTATAACTGCCAGAGGCGAAGGTCCCTGCTCCTAGCACCCCAATCCTCCCCCACCGACCCATGAGACCATGGAAGCAGAATAGCGTGGCTCTGTAAAATAGACCTTTCCCCCAAACCTGGATGGAAGTCATTTTCTCAATTTCTTTTTAACTCCTCCCACATCAGCCATTGGCTTTTCTAGCAAAGGCAAGAACATTCAGCTCCCTAGGCAGTGGTCCGAGTTTATAGCCCCCAAAGAGACTCTAAGGTGTGGGCCAGGTGCTGTGGCTCACACCTGTAATCCCAGCAGTTTGGGAGGCTAAGGCAGGTGGATCACATGAAGTCAGGACTTCGAGAACAACCTGGACAACATGACAAAACCCGGTCTCTACTAAAAACACAAAAAGTAGCCGGGTGTGGTGGCAGGAGCCTGTAATCCCAGCTACTTGGGAGGCTGAGGGAGGAGAGTTGCTTAAACCCGGGAGGCAGAGGTTGCAGTGAGCCAGGACCATGCCACTGCACTCCCGCCTGGGCTAGATTCCATCTCAAAAAAAAAAAAAAAAATTTGTGTTCTGAAGATGGGCGAGGGTGTCTGTGGAGCACCCGTTATGTGCTGGGCAGTTGTGCTCTGTCCTTGTACAACACTTCATTTAATCTCCACAGTCACACCTGCAGCAAGTAAAGGATTGCTGATTTCTCTATTGTTGATTTCTCCTAACCACTACCACACCCTACTTAAATTCTCAGAAAATTGTGTGCTGGTCATTTGCCCAGGATGTCACACAGTTTAACTTAATCTGCACAACCTCTGCAAAACAAGTTTTCCCCATCTTCAAAAGTTTCTTTGGTGAGAATACAGGCTCACTCGAGTTGGGGAAGCTGCCCTCAGTGACACGGAGTTCTTAGATGCCCAGTTCTTCTGCAGAGCTGCCTTCAGTTTTTGAAACCAGTGAAAAAAGCACCGTGTGCCTTTCACAAGTGACATGGGGAGGATCCAGCACCCGTCCATCCACTCTGCCTCGCTGTGAAGGATCTCTACTCCTTTCAACCCTCAAACCCATCCGGTCCCCCACCCCATGGGAGGCCACAGGGGGAGGATTGGGGAAACCATGACTCCCAGCACCGGAAGAGGAGCCTCTCTGCTCCAGCCCCCACAGACACACTTCATTTCTCTTATGTGGCACTAGAGCAGCCGTCAGGTGTCTCCTAGGACCCAGTTCTGCTTTTGGATGATGAGATTATTATTTATTATTCAATATTATCATATTTGAGATGGCATCTTGCTCTGTCACCCAGGCTGCAGTGCAGTGGCATGGTGGTCTCTGCTCGCTGCAACCTCCGCCTCCCGAGTTCCAGTGATTCTCCTGCCTCAGCCTTTTGGGTAGCTGGGATTACAGGTGTGTGCCCCCACACCTGGCTAATTTTTGTATTTTTAGTAGAGATGGGGTTTCACAATGTTAGCCAGGCTGTTGTTGAACTCTTGACCTCAGGTGATCTGCCCACCTCGGCCTCCCAAAGTGCTAGGATTCCAGGTGTGAGCCACCACGCCTGGCTAATGATGAGATTTTTAAAAGGTAATAAGCATTCACGGTAGGGCACTGGGGGACCCCTGTCTACTTCACAGGGCTTTTGTGAGAATTAAAGTAGGGTCTGGGTAGAGCAAGGTAGAGAACCTTGCACATTATCTATTGGATAGTGGATACTCAACAAATGATTGCTACTCTATTTTTAACGCAACTTTTATTTGAATGTGGGTATGGCTGATGTTCTCTGAATTTTGTCAACTGTAAAATATTAGGTTGGTGCAAAAGTAATCGGAGTTTTTGCCATTGGAAGTAATGGCAAAACCCACAATCACTTTTACACCAACCTAATACTTGTTAAACAAGATTATATAAAGACCCATCACTGTCCCAGTCCAGGAGAGACAGATGGACGTGGCATGAGACGCATGTAATGTTTTAATATGATTTCTAGAAGGTGTTCGGAAAGATGGTAATTTGGCATGTATGGAAATTAGGGAATGCAAAGGATATGCTACTTATCTCAAACTCAGCTGTCTCCAAATTAACTCTGAGGCTTCAAGAGTTTGGTTAAAGATGTCATTGTGTGCTGGGTACATACCCAAAAGAAAGGAAATCAGTCTATCGAAGAAATATCTGCACTCCTGTGTTTGTTGCAGCACTGTTCACAATGGCTAAGATTTGGAAGCAACCGAAATGTCCATCAACAGATGAAAGGTTAAGGAAAATGTGGTATGTATACACAATGGAGTACTATTCAGCCATGAAAAAATGAGATCCAGTCACTTGCAACATGGATGAAACTGGAGATCATTATGTTAAGTGAAATAAGCCAGGCACAGAAAGACAAACATCATATGTTCTCACTTATTTGTGGAATTTAAAAATTAAATTAAAACAATTGAACCCCTGGAGATAGAAGAAGGATGGTTACCAGAGTGGAGGAAGGGTAGTAGGGGTTGAATGGGAGGTGGGGAAGGTTAATGGGTATTAAAAAATAGAAATAATGAATAAGATCTATTTGATAGCATAATAAGGTGATTATACTCAATAATAACTGTGCATTTAAAATTTTTAATTTAAAATTTAAAACTGGATTGTTTGTAACTCAAAGGATACAAATACTTATGGAGATGGATACCCATTCTCCATGACATGATTGTTTCACATTGCATGCCTGTACCAAAACATCTCATGTACCCCGTAAATATATACATCTACTGTGTGCCCACAATAAGTTTTTAAAAATGAAGATGTCATTGTGTCACTGAGTACATAGAGTGGGAAGTCAGCCACCCATAAAACACGAGGCACACTTCCAAGATGACCACCTAGATCCTGGGTTTAACATTGGGGATGTGCAGAGAGGCAATTCAGTATTATCTGAAAAATTATTATCCACTGAAGGTCATATATATATATATATACACACACACACACACTCACACACGTATGAGATACACTTCATATATATGAAATCAGATTTATTCTATATATACAGTTGACTGTGAAACAACATGGGTTTGAACTGTGAAGGTCCACTAAGATGTAGATTTTCTTCCTCCTCTGCCACCCCGGAGACTGCAAAACCAACCCCTCCTCTTCCTCCTCAGCCTACTCAGCACGAAGATGGTGAGGAGCAAGACCTGTATGATGATCCACTTCCACTTAATAGTAAATATATTGTCTCTTCCATGTGATTTTCTTAATAACGTTTTCCTGTTTCTAGCTTTACTGTGAGAATACAATATGTAATACATATAACATGCAAAATATGTGTTAAGTAACTGTTTATGTTATTGGCTTCTGGACAATGGTAGGCTATTAGTAGTTAAGTTTTGTGGGGGGGGTCAAAAGTTAAATGAGGATTTTCAACTGCATGGGAGATTGGGCCTCCTAACCCTAGCATTGCAAAAAGGTCAACTCTCTGTCTCTGTCTTTTGTCTCTCTTTCTTTCTTTATCTTTCTTTTTCTTTCTTTCTTTCTTTCTTTCTTTCTTTCTTTCTTTCTTTCTTTCTTTCTTTCTTTCTTTCTTTCTTTTTTTCTTTTCTTTCCTTCCTTCTTTCTTTTCTTTCTTTCTCTCTCTCTTTTCTTTCATTCTGTTTCTCTCTCTCCTTCCTTCCTTCCTTCCTTCCTTCCTCCTTCCTTCCTTCCTCCTTCCTTCCTCTCTCTGTCTCTNATGGAATTTCAGTCTTGTTGCCCAGGCTGGAGTGCAATGGCACGATCTTGGCTCACCACAACCTCCACTTCCCGGGTTCAAGCGATTCTCCTGCCTCAGCCTCCCAAGTATCCCGGATTACAGGCCTGCGCCGCCACACTGGCTAATTTTGTATTTTTAGTACAGACTGGATTTCATGATGTTGGTTAGGCTGGTTTTGAACTCCCGACCTCAGGTGATCTGCCCGCCCCGGCCTCCCAAAGTGCTGAGATTACAGGTGTGAGCCACTGGGCCCAACTGTATTTCTTTTATACAGAAATGAAATACTCCTTATAAGAAAGTCACATGATGGTTACCCTTCTATCTCTACCGCTTCCCACCTCTTCTCCTCTACTGTGAGATATTGATGAAGTCTTGATATTTCCTCCTGCTACAGTCATGGTGGTTTCCTCCTCTGTATGGTGAAGCCAACTGCGCTCAACTCCCTCTCTAAGGCTTCCTGCAAGTCTGTTTCCAATTGTGTCACTACACTGAGCTATTTAGACATTTATCTTACATGTGACTATTATTCCTAATCTAAAGAGCCAAAACTATTTCCTAGATTACAAGACTATTCTTTTTTTTTTGTTTTTTAGACGGGGTCTCACCTGTCGCACAGGCTGAAGTTCAGTGGGACAATCATAGCTCACCGCAACCTCGAACTCCCAGGCTCAAGTGATCCTCCCGCCTCAGCCTCAGGAGTAGCCATAAGTACACACCTCCATGCCCAGCTAATTTCAAGAGGATTCTTTTAACAACTCAGGGAGAATTATTTTTTTTTCCTACGCACATCTTGGAATTACCAACTGCGATATTGCTAAAGCAGCTCAGCTTGTTCTTTTGCTGTCGGCACCCTTTAGGTTTTCGTTTGTTTGTTTGTTTGCCAGAGACTGGAGTTTTATCATTACTCAAATCAGTCTCCCCGACCATTTGGGGAGCAGAGTTTTTAAGGATAACTTGGTGAGTGGGGGGAAGCCAGTGAGACAGGAGTGCTGATTGGTCAGAGATGAAATCCTAGGGCGTCAGAGCTGTCTTCTTGCCCTGAGTCAGTTCCTCAGTGGGGGTCACAAGATCAGATGAGCCAGTTTATTGATCTGGGTGGGGCCAGCTGACCCTTCAAGAGCAAGGTCTGCAAAATCGCTCAAGCACTGATCTTAGGAGCAGTTTAGGGAGGGTTAGACTCTTGTAGCCTCCAGCTGCATGACTCCTAAACCATAATTTCTAATCTTGTGGCTAATATTAGTCCTACAAAGGCAATCTAGTCCCCAGGCAAGAAGGAGGTCTGCTTTGGGAAGGGGCTGTTACCATCTTTGTTTAAACTGTAAACTAAGTTTCTCCCAAAGTTAGTTCAGCCTACGCTCATGAATGAACAAAGACAGCTTGGAGGTTAGAAGCAAGACAGAGCCAGTTAAGTCAGATCTCTTTCACTGTCTCAGTCGTCATTTTGCAAAGGCCATTTCAGTCCCTTCCTTCGGGTTTTATAGCACCTTAACCTAAAGGTGTGTGCGCTATGAAGATGAGAAAAGGCTGTCGACCGCTCTGGATTCTTTCTTTAGGTGACTTGTGAGATCACTATAAACGCACCCTCTTTCAATGCAGTTCATCCCAAGTAATTTCCTTTGGGAAGAATGAAAGGAGCAGACAGAAGCAACAAAAATTTAGCTCTTCATTATAAGCAGATGCAAGAGCAAACAGATATTCTCAATAATTACTATTTGGAATCACAGTACCATTAACTGATTACATTCATTGAAATACACCAGTAAGAAACAGGAGGATGTTTACAATTCCTTGAAAATGACAAGCTTTAAGCGGATTCCACCCATTCTTGAACTAGTGATCAAAGAATAGTGGTGACATATTTAATTAGTAACCATAATATGGTATGGAATCCCCTTAGAATATTTTTAGACAAAATAACTGATATGCCTAGTTGACAACATTGTTTTAATTTGGAAAAAAATGTAAATATACCAAAACAAAACGAAAAAACCCACAAAGACAATAGTATGACGTAGTATTCAGTACAAGGCCAATTCAGAATGAACACATCTCAATATTCTCATATTTGCTTCAGATCTTATTTTTTGATTGTGCTTTTGCTTGAACTCTAAGAATTCCTGGAATATTCTTTCAAATCATAACTTCCGTATCATTTATTAAATGTTTACTGATTATGCCATTTACTTTTTTAGATAATCCATTGACTTTGGACTATAAAATTCGAACACAATTGCTTTAGAAAATCTTCAGGTGATACTTAATATAATTATGATTGAGGTAACCCTAAAATGTCATCTCAAATTATGTGTACTGAATCAGTAAACCAAACTTGCTGATTGCCTAATCGGTGCCAGGAATCACAGTTTTGAGACACAAAAGTTGGGGTGAAAGTTCCTCCCCTTTAAGTCATCTTGTACATCAGGTCTGCCCCATGGAGATACAATGCCAAAGAGCGAATATTAAACCTTCTAGTAGCTACATTTAAAAAAGATGAAATTAATTTTAATATAGTTTGAGGACAGTATGTCCAAAATATCACTAAAATGTGTAATCAACATAAAGATTAATGAACTATTTTATTCATTTTTATACTTATTTTCCAAAATCTGGCATTTTATACTAAGTTCTCTGATTTCAAGGGCTCTGTAGCCGCATGGGGCTCTGGCTGCCATACTGGGAAGTGCTGATGTGGAGGGTGGGTATTGTGGCTTACAGGTCTTAACAGAGCAACTGGGGAAGCTGTTGGCTGCATTGCCTTGAACTCAGTGGTAATGGACGTTGGGGGTGGGGAGGGTGCTGAGGGGTGAAGGCAGAGAGGAAGCAGATGGAGACTGGATGAAGAAACCACCAAATAGACTTCCTTGGAGAGACAGGTGGTAGGGGTGGTTGAAGATGCACCCAGGTGGCTGGCAGAACACCGAGGAACACATGCGGAATGAAACCGCAGGATGGGAAGGTCTTTAGCAGTCGCATCTCAGGGGACACTGCAGTCCAGAAAGAGGAGACCCACTGCTACATACTCAGGACCCAACCACAACTCTAGATCTCCTGACCCTCAGAACAATGTTTTTGTTCACTGTACCGCTTTGGGGCCAAGCTCAGTTTAAGTTCTATTGCCAGTTTTATGTTAAACTGGAGCTGCCAGTCAAGTTATAAAATATACCAGGAACCAAAATCTATCCACGAACCAGTAAGAGTGGGTGCAGGAATAAAAACCATGTTCGAGAGAACAGAGCCAGAAACCACCAGGTACTTAGACACATGGAGGCATACTTTATATTGGATTTATTTCTAATCTCATTATCTTTCATTTATGTCAACTTCTAGAAACAGAAAGAGGGGAGGAGATATGGAAACGAAAAGGATAAAGATGTTAGTACACAAGAAGAGGGGGTACATTGTTCAGGGTTTTTTTTTTTTTTGGTCTACTTCATTTCACTTGACAATGTCTATTTTGTATTTGTTACATGCTCCATTAGAACAACATACCAAAAACCTAAAATATAACAAAGTTATTAGCTCTAGTATAAGGCAGAATGCCTGTATGGACATGTATTTGTGTGTGTGTGTGTGTGTGTGTATACATGTATATATGTGTGTGTATATATATAACACACACTCTGTATATATATACTCACACACACACACACATATATATGTATACACACACACACACACACACACACACACACAGAGTATTTGAGGTGGTTTACAATAAAAGGTACAAATGTAATAGAATTTTAGATAGTCCAGCTACCCAATTTCATCTTGGACTTCTGGAGAGGAAGGCAGGTTGTCACCATCATATCACAGAATTGTTGTAGTAGTAACACAAATTGCTAACATTTGCGTGCTCAGAATGTGACAGGCACTAATCCAAGTGCTTCACATAGATGATTTCATTTAATCCTCATATGCCTGTGAGGTAGGTTCCATCACTGTTATCTTCATTCTATATTTCAGGACACTGAGGCACAGAGATTAAGAAACTGACTACAAGGCCGGGCACGGTGGCCCATGCCTGTAATCCCAACACTTTGGGAGGCCGAGGCAGGTGGATCACTTGAGGCCGGGAGTTCGAGACAAGACTGGCCAATATGGCAAAACCCCATCTCTATTAAAAAAAAAAAAATACAAAAATTAGCCAGGCATGGTGCCAGGCACCTATAATCCCAGCTACTCGAGAGGCTGAGGCAAGAGAATAGCTTGAACCCGGGAGGTGGAGTTTGCAGTGAGTCGAGATCATGCCACTGCACTCCAGCAAGGGCAACAGAGTGAAACGCTGTCTGAAAAAATAAAAATAAAAAATAAAAAACTGACCACAGTCCCTTGCTGGCTAGTGGTGTGGTAGGGCAGGGCAGGGACTCAAACCTAAGTGTCCTGGTTCTGGAATCCACATCCATAAGCCCAACTCTTCATCTACTCCCACTCACTCCTCTCCAAATCTCCTTCCCAAACAAGAAACACTGAAACATAGAATGAGTTATAAAGAACCTTGTGTTTCAATCATCTGGACAACAGAAAGCCCCTATTTTAAGAGAAACACAGTGTGTTACTGATGGTGTCATCAGTGACGTGACCCTGATGTGCCACCATGCTCGAGCTCAACTAAACCGGAGCAGCAACTGTTTTCACCCTTCTGGATTCAGCCAAGAATCACCGACCATTGAGAACCAGCTAACATCGAATGCATCAGAAAAAGCCAACTTCCACATAGATCCCTTCCTGGGCATATACTTAGGAGCTCTGCCAAAACCTGAACAAGGAACATGGTAGAGCTGACAGTAATGTGCCTGTGCAGTAACGTGTCCTCACAGGAAGTGATGATGCCTTGCTTTCATTCCCTACTATGTCTTTGGCTTCACTAGAGTCTTTGTCAAGCTTTCTTCACACCATACACAGGAACCTCCAGAAATAACTGCTAGCTAAGCCCCTAGCACAGCACCTAACACAGAGCAGGAATTCAAATTTGTGAAGTGAGTGCACAGCTCTGGCTGCCGTTTTAGAACACCTTGGGAACACTACCTTAATCCCAACCTCAGAAATCTTTAAGGAAGATAGCTATTAACTTTGCCTGACTTTCTACTAGATGGCCAAATTCCAATGATCACAATTCTATATTGAAAATTATTTCAGAGTAAAACCAAATCAACCAAGGCAAGCAAACAATAACATCATAACATATGTATGGTATTTTACAGATGGCATTCATTCATTCCAGGACACATCTCCCAGCTTCTACTCACATTTGCTAAACAGTTTGACACAGACATTCTTCAGTTCTAGTTCTCTTCAATTGATATTTAATTTGAAAGTGCTCCTTAAGAATCCAAATGCATAGGGCCAGGCACAGTGGCTCATGCCTGTAATCCCAGCACTTTGGGAGGCCAACGCGGGTGGATCATCTGAGGTCAGGAGTTCGAGACCAGCCTGGCCAACATGGCGAAACCCCGTCTCTACTAAAAATACAAAAAATTAGCCAGGTATGGTGGAACATGCCTGTAATCCCAGCTGCTCGGGAGGCTGAGGCAGGAGAATTGCTTGAACCAGGGAGATGGAGGTTGCAGTGAGTTGAGACCACGCCACTGCACTCCAGCCTGGGCAACAGAGCAAGACTCCGTCTAAAAAAAAAAAAAGAATCTAAATACATCAGTTCTCTAAGTCAGGTTCTTTCCTCATCTTTGTTTCCATTACATAAACAAATGATCTCCCACAGTAGTTACTGCTCTTTTCCACTCTAGCCAATGATAAAACATTGGGATGGCAGTGGTGGGTGGGAATTCCGGCCTTTCTCCACCATCTTCTCTGCAATCAACTGAAAGACCTGACAAAAGATGGGTGCAGTTGAGGAGAAAGAATAAAGGTGGTCCTGGACAAATGAAAACTGGTTAACTGTCTGAAAATTATCAAGAACTGACCTGTGACCCAGACAGAAAGTAGCTCTGCATGTCTTCACAGAACACAATATACATGAGCTTAAATAACCAGAAAGATGCTTAGTAACAAACACTCCTTACAGTCAAGTGTTGAGTTCCAAAACACTTCAGAAAATAACGGACAATTACTTGTTCACACAATTTAGGCAGCAAATAAAACTGAAATGGTTTAAGAAGAACAATCTCGCACACTGGTGTTGAAGTTATATAAAATTGTATTTTTTTTTTTTTTTTTTTTTTTTTTTATTTTTTGAGACGGAGGCTCGCTCTGTCGCCCAGGCTGGAGTGCAGTGTCCGGATCTCAGCTCACTGCAAGCTCCGCCTCCCGGGTTTACGCCATTCTCCTGCCTCAGCCTCCCGAGGAGCTGGGACTACAGGCGCCGCCACTTCGCCCGGCTAGTTTTTGTATTTTTAGTAGAGACGGGGTTTCACCGTGTTAGCCAGGATGGTCTCGATCTCCTGACCTCGTGATCCGCCCGTCTCGGCCTCCCAAAGTGCTGGGATTACAGGCTTGAGCCACCGCGCCCGGCCATAAAATTGTATTTTTATACCTAGAGTCTCAAACTAGTGAGAGTCATTTCCCTGAACTCTATGAAGTAAATACATATTCTCCCCTCTTTGCAGGTAAGGGAAAGATCAAACAGGAGAGGAATTTTTTTTTTGATAGAGTCTCGCTCTTGTTGCCCAGGCTGGAGTGCAATGACGCCATCTTGGCTTGCTGCAACCTTCACCTCCAGGGTTCAAGTGATTCTCCTGCCTCAGCCTCCCGAGTAGCTGGGATTACAGGGGCCCGCCACTATGCTTGGCTAATTTTTGTATTTTTAGTAGAGATGGGGTTTCACCATGTTGGCCAGGATGGTCTCAAACTCCTGACCTCAAGTGATCCACTTGCCTCGGCCTCCCAAACTGCTGGGATTACAGGCGTGAGCCACTGTGCCCGGCAGGAAATGTATTTAGTTAGGCTTAGGGCACTGCTTGTCTAGTATCACAACAAAGTGAACCTTTAAATTATTATGTAATATTTAATAGCCGTATTTGGCAATATAACATATACATATATATAAAACATGTAAACTTTATCACATATATATGAAATAACTTTTTATCACCAACTTTTGAGATCCATATTTTCCTTTATTGCTGAATTAATGAGGCACCAATAATCCCAGTAACATAAGTCAGAATTTATTCTGAAAATACCATAAAGAGACAAAGAGTTAGTCAAGTATTCTTGCCTGCTGGAGACACAGAATATCAATAGCACCTTTTTTTAAAAAAAGACATGAACGTTTATAAAATTGCAGAACATATCTTATATATTCACATATAAAATCATGAACCAATAATAATCCGGATGAAAAAACTGATCTGTTTCATCAACATCAATGAACATTTTATTGAAAGTTTGTTCCACATATTAGATTTCCCTCAGTACATTAGAAGTACTTCAGCTTTCTATTTGAAGTGACTTTCTTAAAAATAACCTTTTTTTTTCTGCTCCGGATAACCAGGTATTATTATAGTATACATATTATAATAACAAGGTATATGTCTTTGACCTCATGTATGACTCCCCAGTTGCTACAGGAATAGATTTACTTTTCATACACAAATTGGGAAAGATGTCAAATATTGATGATAAGTATCGAAGAGTTGTAGCTACTCTAAACTGAGTAAATCAGTGATCGTACAAGCACTCCGTAATAGTTGAATTAAAGGTTTCAAATTCAGTTAATTACATGAATATTTGATAAATACATGAATGTTCTAAACATTAGTTTGACCAAAGTACTAATCTTCATTCTAATGATTGGATGTTACATAGTCTCTATATAATGTCAATTATACTAAGCAATAATGTAATTTCAAGTTCTTTAATCAGAAAGTATGAGTTACGGCCGGGCGCGGTGGCTCAAGCCTGTAATCCCAGCACTTTGGGAGGCCGAGACGGGCGGATCACGAGGTCAGGAGATCGAGACAATCCTGGCTAACACGGTGAAACCCCGTCTCTATTAAAAATGCAAAAAANAAAAAAAAAAAAAAAAAAAAAATGAGTTACTCGTAATGAAAACTGGCACATAAGGAGGGAAAAAAAATCTTGTTTATAAAGCAAGCTGTGCAAAACTACAAGGACGTTGTAGCTTTCCACCAGATACGGAATATCTGCCAAGAAAATATTTTACTCAGTCTTCAATCTAAACACTACTAAAACCAAATTAAGGTTAAAAATTATTTTACTATGCACTTGCAATTATACACACAAAATACTGCTTTGATAGACATTTCTGTTTTCACATTTGTTGTGGTATACATCTGAGAGTTACTGTGTGTCTATAATAAGCAAATTTTATATTTCTGTATTTCCTTTTTATTTTTTAAGAGATGGGGTCTCGTGCTGTTACCCAGGCTGTAGTGCAGTGGTATGACCATGGCTCACTGCAATCTCAACCTCCTGGGCTGAAGTGATCCTCCCACCTCACCCTCCCGAGCAGCTGGGACGACAGTTGCATTGCCACCATGCCTGGCTAATTTTTTTTCATTTTTTTGTAGACAGGTTCTCGCTATGTTGCCCAGGCTGGTCTTGAACTTGGCCTTATTTCCTTCTATCTATGATCAGTCTAGTTAGATCACTTGATTGACACAGACCTATTCAAAGAATATAATTATGAACAAAGGAAAAAATAAAGCTTATGTAACCCATAGCAAGGAAAATTGCCGCCACTCTAAATTTTAGAAATCACATGGAAATGAAACATGAAAAACTATCAGTATGTATGGTCTAAGAGTTAGCCAGATCGGCACTTTCATTCACCAACTTAGTTAATTTCAGGCATTTGACATGTGTCATTGAGATCACTTAATGATTACAGAATTGTCAAGCAAATTAACATCGGCCATGCATCTTACAAGTTACAGATGAATTTATATAACCAAACTAACATACTGCTGAACGGTTTTGATTATTTTAGTGTATTTTTAAAAACTTTGCTCAAAGCTTAGGGAAAAGTATTGTGAAGAATGCAGGGCCAGTCATTAAGCCTATTTTATGTACTAGGAGACTGTTGGTGAATTTTAGGGTCAAAAAATGTTAAACAGCACAGCCATTAGAGACAGTGAAAGATTTTATTATTTTTTTACTTTCATCCAAACACACCCTTTCCTGAAAAACATAAAAGCATGCACATCAATGGCATTCTTATAAAGAAAAATTAATAAGTAAGCTGTAAATCAGTAATAATACAAACAAAAGTTTAAATGATATGTGAAAAGATTTACAGGTAGGTATACGGCCTTAATTTTAGAAAATAATTCAAGTCAGTATTAATACAGGTTAAGGAGAAGCTTCTAATTTTCCAAACATTTTGATACAAAAATTTTTTCAACTACTATATTTTATAGACCGTTTGTGAGAAGATTAGTATAGTTCTATGAAACATAACATTCAAGTGATCTTATGCAGGTCAGACTGCCTTGTTAAAATAAGTTAGAATCCACATAATTCCAATAGTATTGCCTCTCAAAGTTCAAATTTAGAACATATCCATTATATTCAAAATATGTTAAATCCCTGTACTTAACAAAGACATGGAATTGATCTAAATTTTACTTTACAGGTAAGAGAAAATTATAATTCGGCATGAGGAAACTTTTCATAAGTTTTACCCATGCCCCATTGATGATTAGGCCAACTGTATCCTGAGTGTGCGTGGATGTATGCATACATTCTAAATCAATTCACACCACAGGACTCTTCAAAGACGATGTTTGAAACAGTTTATTCTCTGGCCTGGGAGAAGCAGTGTAACACAGTCACTTGATTCTCCCTTAATCATTATTTCTTTCATTTTGCTTACCATGATCCAATTGGTATGTTTCATGTGGGCCACTGATATATTTTGCAACAAAATCCAGTAGCAGTAAGCAGAAATGTTAACTTAAAGGACTATGAGGAAATCAAAGTTTAAATTATAACACAAAAATAGAACAGTTCACACTGAAAGGTCTTCTCCCATGGGATACATTGTTCCATGGCTGAAAAACGTGATTTGGTTCCTGGAACAAAGCTCTTGCTCTAAGGTGATACATATTAATGTGTAGCTCCACTAAACCTAATGGAAAATAAACAAATTCGTTCAGTCCTGATGAATTAAGTCTGTATTTCACTGGCTTGAGAAGGTGAATTTCTTGACACAGACAAATGCAAAATGCCCCTGCAGTAGCTGGTGAAGCCCACTCACAAGGACTTAAAGAGGTCAGCTCTGAAAGTGGGCAGCCCAGGCTGGCTCTGCATTTCTTCCCAGCAAGTCTACGTGCAAGCCGCTGAGCGGCACCACTGACGGGATCCAAAGGAAAAGGACCAGAGCCCAGTGGGAATCCACCACATTACAGAAACGCGACTTCTGAATATTCTGTTAAATCAAAGAGAAGAAGGCAAAAGGCACATGCTAGTAAATCTAGGCAGAATGTCTGCAGGCTCTCACCACCTTAAAAATCTTGTGAACTTGGGGTCCAACCAAGGTTCACACTGACTATTATGATATTAAAAAAAAACAAAACAGAAAACCTTAATGTTTTCAAGCACTTATGGCACAGACATAGGGAAGTACTAATAGCATAAATATTCAAAAAGCTGGGAAATTTAAAGTTCTGCTATAATGAATCAGAATCACAATTTTAAGCTTCTTTCTCATATTTTATACCATTTTTTGTGTGTACAGGGTGTGCAAATTAAGCAATTTCAATAAATATTAGAAATTTATTTTGCAAATACAAAATGAGTAAAATCAGCTAATAATGCAATACAATAAAAATCATGTGCTAAACAGAGCTTTTCCCCATGAACACTTTTACCCTTTCCTTTGAACATCCTGACACTTCTTAAATACAATTTATTTCACTGACTTGTAGAAATAAGCAAAAGATGAAATATTAGCTAGCTGCAAGATACTAAATACTTTAGTAATAAGACCTTAGAGCTGTCAGGTTGTAATAAATTGAAAATAACAGAGAAAGTAAAATATGCTGCAAATTAATGCTCAAAAATGCAGTCATCTGACTTACAAAATACACAATCCCCCCAGCCTTCTCAAGTTGTCGTTAGTTCATGGGAAATGGACAGAGTAGGAGAAACTCCATTTAGCTTTTACCCTTCCAGCAGCCCTGGTGCTAAAGTTGTATTAACCAGGTATGTCTGCCCAAGACCATTGCATATCAGCTTTCGTCACAAATTCTATTTTATCCAATCTTCAACCAACAAGGCTTTATTTACACTCCTTATTAAATTCAGGAAACAATTTGATGTCATGTGCAGCCGCCAAAAATAGACAATGTAGCACATCCCATTGTCTGGAGACAGCTATTTGTTTATGCTTTAATAGTAACCCACAGGCAGCCAAGTAGGGTTCCATATATCCAGGTGTTCACATACAGCTTCCTTCCAGCATCGGTCATAAGCATGCCTGCAGTCAAACCACTTAAGATCAACATTGATGGTAAAGTCTTCTTGATACTTAATTTGGAATTAACACTTTTCCCAGGAAATCTTTTTCTTCTTTCTGGATCTGGTGACTCATAAAATTCTATAAGCATCCTATAGCCAGAATGAAAAAGGTTTAGATTTTAGTCACTTCAGTATTTCAATTCAAAAAATATCCATTAGGTAGCTATTACATGCTGGAAAAGTTATGCAGGTCCTTGGAAAATAAGGATGAATAAGGAAACATCCAGAAATTTGGATTAATAGAAGTTTCTAGTCTTTTAAAATATCTTTAATATGCTCTATGATTAGTATACATGAATTATATATGTAATATTTCAACAGGTGGTTTTAAGCCATTTTATGAGGATGCTTGTTGTCTTTTAAACTTTTGATCTATAAAGTTTTACAGTGACCTGACTCACAAATGGCTAATAACCCGCTGCAGCTTCTCCTCCTTTTTACATGGAGCTCCTATTCCACCAGAAGTCAAAGATAGGACCAGCGGTTCTTAGACAGTGGTCCCTCTGTATCCGCAGGAGGCTGGTCCCAGGATACCCAGCAGAGACCAATATCAAAGGATGCTCAAGTCCCAGATATATGAATAAAATGGCATGTATTTGAATATAACATACGCACATCCTCCCAAATCCTTTTTTTTGAGACAGCGCCTTACTCTGTTGCCAGGCTGGAGTGTGGGGCAATGATAGCTCACTGCAGTCTCAACCTTCCAGGCTCAGGAGATCCTTGCACCTCGGCCTCCTGAGTAGCTGGGACTACAGGTGCACGCCTGGCTAACTTTTGTATTTTCTGTAGAGACAGCGTTTTGCCATGTTGCCCAGGCTGTCTTGAACTTCTGGGCTCAAGCAATTTGCCCACCTTAGCCTCCCAAAGTGCTGGGATTACAGGCATGAGCCACCACAGTCAGCCCCCTTTTTTTCTGAGTATTTTTGATCTGTGCTTGGTTGAATCCACGAATGTGGAATCCATGGATATGGACTGCTCACTGCACCTGGTCTGTCTCAAAAACACCTTTATTCCCATGGAATTAGAAAGACAGGTGAAAGAAGGAAAAGAGCATAGTAATTCATTTTCCCATCCTACATAAGATTTGTAAAGTTATAATAGCAGAACATACCCAACATAATAATCTAAAACACAAAAATACTGAAAGGAAAAGCGCTTCTATTGCTTTATAAATCACACACCCTAGTGATAATCATTGTTTTAAAATGTCCAGACTCATTCTAAATATTTATAAATACTTATAAAATAAGTAGGACGTTAAATACATTTGCCTTTTTTCTGAGAACACATTTTCATGTCAATACATGTAGATCTTACTTTTAAATTTCTTCCATGGCCAAAGTGGTCCTGAAGGCTGGCTTAATAAATTACATCATGTACACTTGAGAGTCAATGAAAAATAGAAGCTTAAAGTTTCATTTTTAACCTATCACACTTTTAATCATTTTCACCTAGTAAAGTTAATCCAGGAGGGTTAATTAAAAACATTTCACTGTAAAACAAGGAAAAGGAGAACAATGATAGTTCCTTGAGAAGAAAATATATATTAAGAGAATAAAACAAGTGGCTAAAATTTCTGAATTAACCACAGAAGACATTGTGGATATAACCCTGTCAACTGCCGCTTCTATTTCCAACAAATATAACAGCGTCATATCTGCCTGCACGCCAGCACAGTCCTCTACCCCTCCCTTGCTTTTCTGTGCGCACCAGCCCAGTAGCTGGTCCCATACAGTAACACCACTTTATGTGACCTGAGAGGTAGGTCCGGGCATCTGACACTGAAAAGTTTTTTTGTGTGTTTGTTGTTGTTTTTAATTTAATTTGCTATGTTATCATGTAGTATTGTCAAAGAAATACTATCAATGAAAGTAGATGGGCCCACTGTAACAAGTTCTTTACAGTGATTTGTACAAGTTTAAAACACGATCAGATATGCATAAAATTTGATTTGAATTTATAAAATGTATTCTTGAGACAATACAACTATTTACACTGGTTTCAAATTGTTGACTATACTGAAATCTAGTTGAACTGAAGTTCCGGAAGTGGTGGAAGTGTTGTTACTCACTTATCTTTGATTTCAAAACGTTCATGCAGCCATCTTCTCATATGTTCTTGTTCTTCTGGGACATCTTTTTTGTCGATACGATCAATGTGAATATGAATTTTTGGACATTCTTTGCAGAGAAATTCTAGCAAAGAACAAAAATATTTCATTTTTTACTATTTTAGAGCTCATGGTCATATAAAGTAACATAATGAAAATAAGGTAATAGGACAAAAAAAGTTGTGAAATAATGGAAAAGTACAGATTCCTTAGCAAAAATAAACAAAAGTTAAAAAAAAAATAAGGATTATAAACTGGTGGTTGGGGGTTTCAAGCTGAAGTAGAAGAGCATGTTATAATTTCTAAGTCAACTACAATTACGTAAGTCATTAAGTTAAATCAATAGTACCAAATGTAATTTTTCATGTGACAACTTTTAGTGCTATACACAGCCCAGGAATAGGAAGCTGGGGCCTCCTCTAAGTCCATACTCACCTCTCTGAAGGGGCTCCAAAATGCCTACTACCACCAGCCCCCATCCGAGTGTGGCACCTGTCACCACGGTGACTGCTGCCTCCCCACCAGATTGCGAGCTCCACAGGGGCCGAGAGGTAGCTGGTCTGGTTCACGATGGCACCTCTTTACCTGGCACACAGCTGAGGGCACTCACAGGCGCCTGATAATCCTCAACTCCTTGCTCGTCGCCTGACACACAGCTTCTCGTCACTGGCTGCTACACAGCTTCTCGTCACTGGCTGCTACACAGCCACAACAAACTTGCGGGAGCAACTGCCCTCCTCTCTAACTTGGCCATTGGTTTCTAATCATTGCTACTCCTTGCTTTCCTGATACTTGCCATATTTTAACATATTATATAATTGGTAAAATAACCAAAATTCTTACTGTGGAATAGCCATGAGCCCTGTAAACAACTGTAGTTTTTAAGACTTGCTAATTTGAAAAAAGGAGACAGTCTTTTTCAGCCTCGATTGCACAAGGGATGAGGCTATTATTTATTCCAAGAAAGAACTTTGAGCCTAGAAACTCCCTTCTTTGTAGGTGGCTCCTTGTGGAAAGGTAAGAATGTTAACATATTTAAGTTCCCTGGAGAACAAAGAAATATTCCTAAGATTTAAGAGCTGACTAAGGTAGGGAGGTATGCTGAATGGGAGACTGAGACGTTTTGGTCAAATTGAAAATGCGTTCAAAACCATGTTCTGAGAAATGATGAACCTACACTCCACTGTCCGAGGAAGGCTTGCCTTTGCTCTTTCAACCCCACAGATTTCCCGTTTTTGCTAAGTACTCTCTGCAACTGCTCTTCTTGATTTCAGTGTCAAGCTCTTAGTAACATGCAGCATTTAGGTCATCAAAAATACCCTGTATTCTTATACACTTCCAGGAGTAAACTGGCTTTAATAACACATGTGCAAAACAGTAAACAAAGAAGATTTTAATTTTCAATATTTTGTCTTAATTTTCCTACAGTACTATCATCTGAAAAATCAAAGAACTGCTTAAAAAGCATTTTCAGCAGCAGAACTGTGCCCTAGGGAAGAGCACACATGGTGGAGTCAGGTAGCCTGGGTCTCCACCTCTGGGGTAACCTTGGGCAACTCCGTCAGCCTCTCTGTGCCTAAGTGTCCAAGTCTATAAAGTAGGGATAATAATAATAGCACCACTGAAACGGTCATTCCAAGAAGATTTCAAGCACCTACAGGAGTGCTTGGCACACAGTATGCACTGTGTGTTAGCTATTACAGTGTTTTAGCCACATATTACTTCTCACTCTATCTTATTTCTATTTCTGATACATAAAAAGACAGATTCCAATACTAATTTTCCTGCCTTCACTGAATTATCTAGATCTCCTACTCAACATTTCCATAATCAAGTAATCATCTGGTCCGCACTGCAAATACCCAATATTTCAAGTGCTGGCATACAGACTGTAAGGAAGATGGAACAGACCGCATTTCGAATGTCAGAAATAGAATGCTTCGTGGAGTACAGTGCTCAGGACGTGGCAGGGCCTCTACTAAGACGTGAGCTTTGGAAGAAGAGGCAGTGGTGCTGTGAGAAAAGGACTCCAAAATTTGCATGGGTCCTTTCGTTTTTCCTAAAACTTACACGTGCTCAGAATGCGTTTACAGCATGCTTTTGAGAATGCTGATTATTTCATTCAATCTCTGCAATTCTACGCAGGCAGGGGCAGTTATTATCTCCTTGTAAGATGAAGAAACTAAGTCTCAGAGAGGACCAAGGCCCAGCGTAGGCATGGTGGGGCTGTAACATACAGCCAAGTCCCTAAGGTTCAGGACCCAGATAGGGACTATGAGAGGAGCAGGCGACAAAGTGGAAAGCAGTTCAATGGCAAATGACATTTAGGAGGTTCTAACACTGAAGGCAGGAAATAAGTGGCATAAATACTTCCTATAGATTTAATAAAGTATTTATATATCCACATTTGCAAAAACTATCTTAGTTGAAGCATAGTTCATATTACATGAGTAGAAATTACCCTATAGCACCTTAGGGAATCTAGGAAAAAATACTCTAAGGTATAATTGTTTTTCTACCTATAAATTTCTAGTAGGCACTAAAGTACACTCATACGCTTGGGTAATACAGAAAGTCTTCCAAGTATTCGTATGGGCCACAGGTCTATTTGCTGCAGAAA
The DNA here is from genome assembly GCF_001698545.2 of Rhinopithecus bieti. Lineage (NCBI taxonomy): Eukaryota > Metazoa > Chordata > Mammalia > Primates > Cercopithecidae > Rhinopithecus > Rhinopithecus bieti. The sequence goes on from NW_016816078.1 coordinate 234,391, forward strand.
CCAAGTCCCATTTGCTCTGAAGGCAACACACAGACCCATATCCAACAGGATGAAGCTGGGTAGATAACTGCTGTTAAATCACATCAATGAACACTATATAGCCTTTAAAAAAAAGTTACGGAAGTATATGTACAGACATGCACAGCTGTTTATGACACACAAGTAAGAAAATATGAAGAACAGGAGCTATAGACACACACACAATCTCATCTTTAAAAAACACATAAAGGCACATACTCTCTCCAACATATAGACATTATAAAAAAGGATTTAAAGGAAAATATCCAAACTGTTAACTGGGGTTACAGCTGGACAGGTGAATTTGTGGAGATTTTTTCTTCTTCTTTTGGGTTATCTGTAATCCCCTCTTCCCTGATCCACTTTTTTCTTTTTTTCTTTTTTTTTTGAGGCAGATTCTTGCTCTGTCACCCAGGCTAGAGTCCAGTGGCACGATCTTAGCTCACTACAAACTCTGCCTCCCGGGTTCAAGTGAATCTCCTACCTCAGCCTCCTGAGTAGCTGGGATTACAGGCGCCTGCCACTGTGCCCAGCTAATTTTTGTACTTTTAGTGGAGATGGGGTTTCACCGTGTTGGCCAGGCTGGTCTAGAACTCCTGACCTTGTGATCCACCCGCCTTGGCATCCCAAAGTGCTGGGATTACAGGTGTGAGCCACTAAGCCTGGCATCCATATTTTTAAATATAAAAATATTAATAGAAATGGAAAGTATATATGTCGTAATATGAAAATACTGGTAGAAAAAAACTTAACTAGGATCACACACAATACTTAAATAGAATATCAAATGTTGTCCTTAAGCACACAATTTATTATATTACACGATCCACTTCAGAAATATAATTTTAAAAAAATCAATAGTAATCAAACTACCCTGTCTCATCTCTGCCGCAATGACATCTTCCATGATGACAAGAAGCAGTGAACCATGCGAGAATGCCCAGGTGGACTTTGATTTATACCTCCCTTAAAATGAAACTTACACCATAAAACGGGAAGGACAAGGGACACTACTGGCTGCCTCTCTCTTCAACATGAGACCTCATGGAGGTGACTGCAAGAATTCCTGTAGCATTTGTTAGCACTGCAGCTTCTACAGCTTCCCTGTAGAGCGTCCTGGTAGCAATGTGGAGTGGAGCAGAGGCTCTGCATCTTCAACAATCACTGCAGCTAATACTGACAAACAGTGATCCCCCAGAATGCTTTGAGAAACACTGGGCCACGGCATATCAACAATCTAACAACTTCACGAAAAAAATTATTTCTTAATTGTACCATAAAATATGAATATTAAATCGCCTGCTATATATAGAGATAATATTTAATACTAATGAAATTTGGCCACAAAGTACTTACAGTATTCCAAGTTACAGAATTTTATACCTAACACAACTTATATCAGATTTCATATAATTTAAAGTGACTATTAATCTAAAGTAGATTATAACCAGACCAGAACACCCATCAATTCATATAAACAACTGAAAGCAGGGCTGAGTCAGTGACAGAAAACAAAAAAACAATGAAGGCAGGGTTTTTCAAGCTACGGGTTAAAAGCAACACACTAAAAGGAAAAATGTGTTATTATTATGTCTTATGTGCAGGTATACATGTAGAATAATGTCTCAGAAGTGGGAATGCTAAATCTAAAATGTGAATGCATTTGTATATCTGAGATAAATGTCCAAAGCAACTTCTATAGAGATTTATACTATATTGCATTCCTAACAGCAAAGTATAAAAATGGCTGTTAACACTCTAATCTCACCCACTGAGCCTATGTCAAACCTTGGGGTATTTGCCCATCTAATGGATTAAAAAAAAAAAAGGTATCACCTGTAGTTTTAATTTGCACTTATCTTATGAATGAGGTTAAATGTGAAATGTCTGTTCTTGTCCTTTACCCATTTTTCTTTCTAGTTATCGGTCATCTTCTTATCAATTTGTAAGTGTACTTTATACATGAAGGAAATGATCCCTTTTCTATGATTTAAGTTGCAAATAACTTCCCAGTTTGTCTTTCAGTCCTGATTTTACTCTGGTGTATTTTTCCTTTAATTCAGAAATACTTTATCCTTGACTGACGTGATACGATTTTATTTTCTTTATGGTATCTGGGTGTCAGAAAGGCCAACCTTTCGAAAAGAGACACAATTTGTAATGAATACACATAGGCAGTGACCACCCCAAAGCCACAGTCAGCTCACATGTAGCAGAGGATAAGCAGGGCAGTGGGAGGTTGGAACCCGGGCAATGCAACTCAAAGAGGGTTTTGGATTCCTCAAGGCACTTGCGATGCAGCTGGGAAGAGAGAAAGACAGAGCCCTGCGCTAAGTGCCAGTACTGTAACACACGCCGTCAGTGCCACAGCAGTACTGCGAGAGCAGGGGTAGAAGGCACGGTGCTATGCTGGGAAAGGCGCCACCTGTCACTCTGGGGGAACAGTAGGCTTGGATGAGGGCAACAAAAGAGAGGGCGGTTTCCTGTGGAAAGTAGGATTGGCCACACAAAGTCTTCGACTACTGAATATGCATGAGGTGCAGGAGGACTCAGTCAGCCAGGTTCACCATGGCCGAGGCTTCACGGCACAGCACAGGACGAGGCAAAGGCAAGGCAGAGCTCAAGGCTGGAACACAGTCCTCTGAAAGCAGGCTATAGAGGCTGGCGTTACCCATGAACTCTGCTGAACCAATGGGTTCTTAGACAGGCGGGGACATGATAAAAGTAGCAGCATTGAAACAAGGTTATTATGGGGAGTCTATCTGTTTTTCATTGGTTATAAACACTTGTTTAATCTTAAACTACGTTTAATAAACTAGTGACAATCTTGCTGAACAACTAAATGTCTTGTTTTCAAATGCAAAAATAGGTAAATAACTCCTTCAATAGTTTAAAAGAGAAAAATATTAATATGCCACTTTTTTATAAGAAGGGAGGGATGGTAGAATAAGAATATATCTGACAATAGCTCAAAGGTTCTTAAAACCTAACATGTTTGAAAAAAAAGGTAACACTTAACTGTATTTCTTCTTGTCACAATGACACCAAATTTCATAAATATTTTATGAAAAATACAGCAAAAGGGCAGCACTAATAATGTGCACCTCAGTACTGCCAGGGGCGTGCTCTTTCTTCACGCCTTCCTCCCCTTTACAGAGCTTTCCATTTGTATGTGTGAACTTTGAGTAGAAAGAGTCTGGATTAACGACAACTGATTAGTCCATAGGACTAATACGACAGCCAAGAAACACCGCACTTTGCAGGACTAATGAAATTTCAACTGTTACATCTTAATAACATCTTGAAAAATATGCCGGGTAAATGTAATGAAGGAAAAAAGTTCACTTAACCTACTTTGCAAAACTGAATTCTACATAAACATATGCACCATATACACCGCGTGGCAGGCATTTCAGGCGCATGGACACACTTACCCGTCATGGTCGGTGACTCTCTTCGCTGCCCTCCATTGTCCTTCCCTTCGTAAACCACCGTAACATCATAAATTGCATCTAAATAATTCTTCATGCAATCAAAAGCAACGTGAGTTGCCTTTATTCGTGGTGTCAGCACATGTTTTAATACTGCAAGGCCTAGAAGAGAAGTCAATTCAGTGTTGTCATTAATTAGTTACAAAACACCTCCACAATAAAATATATTGTTGAACATCTAAATTATTTTTAAATTCCCTCAAGTAAACACACCAGAATCTATTAGTGCCACAACCTCATATCTTTAGGGCTTTAAGTTTAGAAAGCACTCTCACTTGCCTTTTCCTGTTTAAATCAATATTCATTTGCTATATATCGATCAAATATCTACATGTACAAGTCACCATGCTGGAAGTTTATGGCCTATTGGAAACGCTTCAATCTAGTAAACCCTGGCAAGGGTAAATATCAGTGCCCTTGCTTCTGGCCACTGAACAAAGGTGATAGCAACTTGCCCACGGCGACTCAAGATTTCCTAGAAATACAGTCACACAGCACATGGCCTCCTGTGTCTGGCTTCTTTCACTCAGCATGGATCTGAGGTTCATCTGTGTGGCTGTAGGTCTCAGTGCTTCATTCCTTTTTATGGCTGAGTAATTTTCCATCTTGTGAACAGATCACATTTTGTTGACCTATTCACTGCTTCATGGACGTTTGAGTTGCTTCCAGACTTTGGCTATTACGAATAATGTTGCCATGAACATTCACAGGAACTGCAAATGAAGGCTGCATGTGAACAAGCTTTTGCATGAACATACGATTTCATTCCTCTTGGCTATATGTGACATATTTTAAAAGGTTCTTTAGCTGGGGCCTACCGCAATTATCCAGAACAAATTGCATTCATCAGGTTCCTACTAGGGTTAAGGATTTTGTTCTCCTCTCCTTCCTATTACCTCCCTTTTCCTTGATTAAAATATTTACTGACAATGTAACAGAAAACAGTAGTTCTCAATAAGTGACATGAAAATAGACTACAAAAAACTAGTCTAGATTTTCTACTGGCCTCTCTCCAGGGAAAGTAGCTGAGTAAGGAAGAACAGCTATTACTTGGTGGGACTGTCCCACACAAGAGTTTTTAAAATGCAGGGTGGTGTGGGAAAGACAAAGATTCCCACAAGCACATATCTGACTTTAGTCCCCAGGGCAGGGGCAGTTAAACTGATTCACGAACTTGCAACAAAAACCTCAATCGCATACCAAGCTGGGAAGCATTTATTTGTCAATTAAACTAGTTAACACTTCCTTCTTTGCTACTGGAGCACATCCAACTTTATGAAGTCCAAAGTTTCAAAACATCACTCTGTGGTGTTCACTAAAACAACCAATTACTAGAATCCAAGTAAGTTAGTAGGGAAATAAAGACAGAAAGGTAGTCTTTTTAAAACATAAAGGGAAATGAATTATGAAAGTTTAAAAAAAATAGCTTTGTGACATGAATCATAGCCATTAATGGTATGTAAACAAAACTAAAAAAAAATCTTCTAATGAAGGAATACACTGGGAATAGCTTCAATTATTCCAAACATTTTCTATATCAAATTCTCTGTATCAAATCCAAATCCTACATAGTCCAGGTTTTAGTATCCAACACTTGAAAAGGAATAGCCAATGAAGATGAAGAAAAACAAGGGGACTGTGGTGGTGACACAGGTGCCCCAGAAGGAAACAGCCCAGGAAGAGCGAAGTGCTCAGCCACGTTTGCTGGAAGACACTTGAAAGGCCCAGAACTGAGACGTGACTCCCAGGCACAATGGAGGGTCCATGACATCTTGATCGATATTTTCAGTGCAGTGGTGGGAACTGAAACTCAAAAATGGGTTCAGTGAGGTGCCAATATGTGAGGTGAGAAAAAAATAAACCACAGCAAATTCTTTCCTGAATTTATTAACAAATGGTCTATTAATTTCCAACGGTTAGAATAACATAAGAAGCTCTTACTATTAAAACAAATAAAACCTGGTCCTTCTTGGATAACTCAGAGGTCACTTTCCATTTCTAAACCAGAGCTCATAATAAACTCTAGTCCACACGGGGAATTATTTACAATCTCTGACCAAGCGGCCACCAACTCTCAACAGTGACAAGAGTTAAAACAAAAACAATTTTATAGTAATAATATCGAGGCCAATCAGAATTTCGATAGAGAGAAACCCAAATAATGACGTATTCTTAATGAACGGCTCTAGCTTGAGCCAACCATATTGAGATCTGACTACTTTCCAGGGAACTACATAAAGGCCCGAGCCCAAACAGAGAAATGTGGTAGCTATTCAGTTACTTCTTCCTGGTCACGATCTAGTGTCTGTTCTGGTACCTGCTTTGCCTTGTTTCCCTCTCCAGAGCTCCTGAATTTCTACTTAATGCTAACGATGGCCTAGCATACCCTTTGACTGAGTTTCTCCCTAAGGGTCATTTGCGGTACTGGTTGAGTATACCTGAAATTCTGCAGTTAGTATTACATTTTGGAAACATTATAAATAAACGAAAATACACTGGACAAAAAACTTTAATGATCCATGTAGAGAATGTTACATTTATATACAGAATTTAGTCTGCAATGTATTTAATATATATTATCTCACTTGATTCTCAGAAATTAAGTAATTGAGGCTCAGAGAGATAAAATCTTGCTCAAAGTCACACAGCTAGAAAGACCTTATAATGTCTGGTTCAGTATTTTTCTATGCCATAATTAATAAGATACTATTCTGAAACTATAAATAAGTTAAAGATTAATGAGGCAATAAAAAAATTTAAATAGCTACAGGACATGGCAGAATGTCTTAAAAGAGATAGAAGATATTCTCAGAATGTAAAAATATTACTCATACTTCAAGGTTTTTTGAAATCACACATATCTATTGGTGAAAGCTTCAGGAAAAAGCACACTGGAGAGATGCCAATGTGGAGGTATACAGCACACAACGGCGGGCAGAAGGACTTTTGAACAAAGGTACAGAAGCAGGGACCCGGGAGGCCTCTGGAGCACTTGTGCAGAGCAGGAGGGGCTAAGTGTGACAAACACACCAGGTCACACTGCTGTAAGCTTCAGAATAAACACTGATCTGTAGGAGCACAAGGATTGGAGGCCAAAGAACAGACTGAATCTAGGTGCAAAGAATAACAGTTCTAAGTTTCACAAAGAGTTTTGGACATTCAGTCATAAAGCAACAAAGTCCTGAATTAGGAATGAAGCAGTGAAAACTGAAAAGATAAAATGTAATAAAGTGAACACCAAATATATACTGAATCAGCAACTGATTGAATGTGGTCACAGGGGAAAAGGAGAAAAAAAAATAACTAGGCTTCTGCTCCAGAAGTCATAGACAAGGCCACGCCATGACTAGAAGAGGAATGGCCAGAAGCAAGACATGCAGAGCATGCCGGCATGCACGCACCTGCCATGCAAAGAGAGAAGTGGGAGGGCAGCAGGCAGGGAAAGAGAACATTAAGCTGGGCGCCATGGCATGTGTGTATCTGCAGTCCTAACTACTCAGGGGCACTGCTTTAGCCTGGGAGTTGGGGAGCGGGGGAGAGAAGGAAGGGAGGGAGGGAGGAGAATAAAGAAAGAAAACAGAAAGAAAGAGAGAAGGAGAGAAAAGCAAGCAAGCAAGCAAGAGAGAACGAGTGAGGGAAGGAAGAAAGGGAGGGAGAAAAGGAAGGAAAAGAAGGAAGGGAGAGAGAGCGAAAGAAAGAAGGAAGAAATGGGGGAGAGAGAAGATGAGTTCAAATTGGGCATACTGAGGTTGAAGTAACAAAACATTCTAGAAGTAGTTGGAAATATGGTCTGTAAAATGGCAAGAATCAACCAAAGCTAAGCATATGGAAATCGTGGGAATGGATAACTGAAGTGATGGCAGTGGCTGAGAATAATAAAGGGCAGAAGACGAAAAGGCAAGAAATAAAGACTATGGAAACATCCACATTAAAAAAAAAAAAAAAGATAAAAATAATAACAGGGAATAGGACAAGCCAGGAAAAAAAAAGGGGGGGAAACCAATGTAATACAAACACCAAGGGAAGAGAATGTTTAAAGGAAGAGGAAGTGATATTTATCTTCATAAAGAAAAATAATACTCCATTGTTTATTTCTACAATAAAGTTAAAATTGTTTTCTGGTTATAAAGTTATAAATAATGTCGAAAGTTAACAAATATGACAACTGACACAAATGATACGATGCTTCGGAGGTCAGTGGTAAGTTAGAAGTGGGATACGTTTTTGGAGACTGGATGGAGTCAAATACAAGAAAGCAAGGGGCCCAAACTTCTCTTTGCACAGCTACAGACTTAGTTATTTCAGAATGGGTGTATATTTGCAAGCTGGGAGAAATCCTAGCAGAGAAGTAAGGCAGATGACTAATGCAATGATGGAGATAGGGTAGATGGAATCAAGAGCTTAGAAACTGTTGATGCTGCCATGTCTAAGAAGAAAATTCTTCTCCAAAGTTTTCTTCTTAGACATGGCAGCTTCAGCAGTTTCTTCCAAAGAAATCAAGTCAAGAGAGGCCACATTAAGATTTTGAAATCAAAAGGGATACACTGCTTCCAGAGAAACACAACTTCCTGAAGGCAAAAAATCCTTGAATGTGAGGAGAAAAAAAATCCATGAAAACCGTAAGAGTAGTCAAAAGGAGAAAAATAAAAACTGCTCCGCACAGACTTGGCTCAGCTGAAATGAAATGGCCTGGCTTGGCTGCAGAAGGCAGTCAGCATTGATCTTATGATGTTCTCCACTGCTAAGGAAGGGAAAAAACAAACAGGGTTGCCAAGGGCTGAGGAAAGGCAGGGCAAGAACAGAACAGCCCAGCATCGGGATGGGCAGACCCCAGGGCTGGGGCAGACAAGAGCTGCAGAAGGGCCAAGGAAAGACAGGTTAGAAATGAGCCAAAACCACAGGTTCAGAGCAAGTGAGGAGGAAGGAGAACCAGGGTCAGCTCCATGGTGTGGGCGACCCAGTGTCATTTCCAGACGAACTTCAAGGTGGTGAAAGCAGAACAAGACCTCCCCCCAGGAGCCTCCACAAAGGACTGTAGCCCTGCCAACATCTTGATTTCAGCTGAGTGCGACCCTTTTCAGACTTCTCAACTGTAAGAGAAGAAATCTGTGGTGTTTTAAGCCACCAAGTTTATGGCGATTCCTGAGAGCAGCCATAGGAAGCAAATACACCTTCTTAAGGGTGAGAGTGCCGTTACCACCCAAAGCTGAGCACTAGCTTTCTTGTTTGCTATGCTGACTTTCAGAAGTTGGCTTCAAAGTATTAATTTAATTTCTACTTCTTTGATTATGAGAAAGAAGAAATACTTGTTCAAGTGTGTGGGTCATTTATGTATCTTGAATTTCTTATTCATGCCCTTTTCCCATTTTTCTAGTTTATGTCTTTTCTTACTAATTAGGAAGCACTTTTGCAATATTAAGTATATTAATATCCTATATTAGAAAATATTATTAGCTTGTTATTTGCCAACTAAATTTGTTCATATGATGTTTGAGACATAAAAATAATTTTTATTCAGTTGTCTACAAAGAAAGAAATTGCTTTGTCGCTTATTCCCTTTGTTCTCATGTTTTCAAAGGACTCTCCAATCTCTATAATCGCCAGTGTTATTCTTCCTATGAATAACGTGCAAATTCTAGATATCTGGTTTGCCATTATAGACACACCATTAAATTTCTGTTTTCTATTATGAGAGTTCAAAAAGCTTAAGTATGTCACCTTCGCTAGCTACGACGGTTTTAACCATGGCAGTTCAACAAACAAACAAACAAACAAAAACACCACAGGGGCTCACTTCAATGGGTTCAGGTGGCAGATCAAGATACATTTAATTCCAACTTTCTTAAAACCACTAGAAAGCCAAATATCTAAAACAATACCAAGGAAAATGAGTTAAAACAAAACCCTTCGTACAGCTGAGAAAAGTTGAAATATTACCGCAGTGCCTGCACTTCTGCAGGACCCCGTATGAACAGCTTCTTCCTTCATGTCTAAGTTTCCTATAAGAGGTATGCAACTGCTATCAATTTGTTCTTTCTGTGAATAAAACTTAGGCAAAAAAACTGAATGATGGAGTTACCAAGACAAGAAATAGGAGTGTACGCATGGAAGGATAAATTCTATCTTCAATATGCTGAGTTTGAGACATCCCTTTGGGCCAGTCAAGCGAAGCTCTCTAGTGGACAATTGTACAAATGGGTCTAGAGTTAGGCAGAGAGATATGGAGGGGAGGAAGCTTTTGTGAGTCATCAGCAGTCAAGCAGACAGTGGCTAAGGCCATGGATTTAGAGGAAGACCACCATGAGACACAAAAACTGAAATTAATGAAAGACCAAAACCTGACACTGGAAGTAACACATGAAGCAGGGAAAAATGAAGCAGAAAGAGGCTGGAAAGGAGGCTAGCAAGTAATCACCAGAGAGTTGGGAGGATAAAGGAGAACAGCCCCACAGAAGTCTAGGGAGAGAATTTCAGATCAGACCAAAACAAATTGAGGGCAGAGTGAGTACTGAAAATAGTGCTTACAACAAAGGTAGACTACAGATTCAGAAGACTTTGGCTGTTATGGAAAGGGGGAAAAGTGGGTGCTAGGAAGAGGAAAACATAAATTTGAGAGAGAGGGGTTTCTGTTTTGTTCTGTTTAATAAATGTGAAAAGGGCAACAGAGATAATGGCGTTGCAAAAGAGCAACTGAAATGACAGAACGTGATGTCTACTAGACAGAGGAAGCAGTGAAAGTCAAAAGGGAGCTGACAGATTGAGAGACCAACTGAACCCTCCTATTCTGAACCACTCCTTAATAGGACATGTGTTTAAAAACAAACTGGCATTTTTTAAATGTACTGTTACAAATGATGTCATATTGTAAGAATCTTGTAAAAGTTCCCCCTTATCATTTTAATTAAACTAAAATTAAATAAAATTAAAATTCATTTCATGCACTAGTTACATGTTGAATGCTCAAAAACTCAAAAACCACATTGGTAGGAGCCAGCACACTGGACAGAACAGATAAAGAACTTTACCATTATTGCAGAAAGTTCCATTAGACGACACTGTCATAGGCCCTGGCGTAATGTCACGAACAAGGTATTTGCTCAGTAAGTGACTATCAACATTTGGAGATCACATACTAAATCACAGTCAAGCTTCAAAGACACCTCTAAGAACACAGCATAGCCCCTGTTTTCTCTATACTTCCCAATTTGGTTAAATTGCATAACTTATTGGTGTATCAATTATCCAATTCTCTAAAATATGGATATTAAGAACATTACCATTATTGAGGACATTAATAGCTTCCAAGGACTGTGAGCCAACTTTGTGTAACTTCTCCATTAGAAACTTGACATATTTTCTAATCTAATTCTCACACAGATTTAGATCTACTTATAAGGCATATGTTCTTTTAAGAGATGAAGAAGCAAGCTCAGTCACATTACACAACTTGCAAGGTACAACCATACAGCTAATAAAATTCCGAGTTCGGACTCCAACTTACGTCTGTCAACATACAAAACAGAAGCTCCATTACACATAACCTACACTGTAGAAAAAGCTTCCATCTACATAATCATGTTCTTAGATAGATTTTAAATAAATCCATGGCACAAGAATATGTATCGTAACAAGCACTTGAACTCAATTTCTCAGATATATGTAATAATAGCATGCAAGTGAATTAAGGAGAAGAAACTTCATTTCCTAAGAGATAATATGTACATTAATTCAAGGAATGAATACATTCATTCTTTCAATTGTAAAACAAAAGTATCTTTTCCAGGAAGAAAAACTAAAAATGTTATTATCTTATTTGTTCAAACACTGTCAAATTTTTACTTACCACGTTGGGCAGCAAATGCCTGACTAGCTGAAAGGACTTTTGTTTGCTCTGGATTATACCTTGTACCTTCTGGAAAAATCACAAGATACATCTGTGGGACATAGAGCAAATTTGGTTTATTTGGTGTCAGCTTTGTTGTTACTGTTGTTAACTTAAAAAAGCTAAACCTACTAGTGCTAAGAGAGTATTTCCTACAGTAGGGGAAAATGTATATTTATTTACATGTGACCTTCATTTCAAGCAGAGCAAACAAAATGTAACAATTCAATTAAGTCTGAACATAAAGTGAAATATATTTTAAATGCAGTGCTACATTCATTGGTAGGTCAGCCATGAAGAATCTAAAAACATTTCTAATTACATGCTAATAATTCACTAATTAAAAATAGGCCATGAAATGCTGACTCATACAAAGCCTCAATGACTTTTTTCCCTTTGAGATCCTGTAATATGTCATTTTAGAAATATAAATTTTAGAAATCAGTATCCTTAAGTACCAACACTAAAAGTACCTCATTTGAGGAAAATCATATACTAAATTCCCACCATGTAAAAGGTTCGAAATGTTCACATTCAAAAGCTTCACACAAAATTCCTATTTTACACAGCTCCTTTAGTGAATTTTAAATTTTATTTATAAGCAACCTCATTTGTTATATAAACTGAAACTAAAATAATATAAAGAAGAACATCAAGCTGGATGTTTAATAAGTAATCAATTAGTCTAAGTTTTTACACTTATCTGCTTAGGAAAGTAAAACAGAAACATTAAAATTATACAGCAAAACTCCTAACTTGAGAACAGAGTTACAAAATCTACACTGATAACTTTGATTGACAGCTGAAAGACAAAAATAAGATATGTATACCAAATCCTTTCAGATACAAACAGAATACAGAAAACAAGACAGGAGCTCATGGGAGAAAACTATGTTCATTGGATCCATTCTTGCCAGATCTCAGACAGTACTCAGACAATACTGTCTACCTCTGTGCATCTGGTACAGAAGACTTCCTTCATCTGGATGGCCTCTGATTATAAAGCTCCTACTTAAAAACCTACGTGGGACTGAGTTTTCTTTAGATACTGGTATAATAATGGTATCTGAAAATGTTGTACTTTCAGCTTCCATGCAAATATGCAAGCTTTTTGTTCATTCACGTAATAGTCTCAGCACCCACGCCTGACTTAGAAATTAACAGATATTATATGTATCTTTAATAATGAAGATTGATCAGATCTGTTAAGAAAATGTAGAAAAATGGGTAAAATTAGGAAAAAAATACAAAATTCCTTATTATATTCCAGTAACTAGAAGGAAAACAGGAAGACAAACATTAAAGCTAGTTCCAAAACCACACATTCATTTTCACGAAAATGTCTTTTGTATCAGTAAAGGTTTATACTCAAAGCCATGAAAGCAACTACTGTGGGCTATCAGCTTTTAACTCAATCATTTATAAAGAAAACGATTATTTCAAAGGTTAATAACTCATGTGGCATTATCTGCTGTGTCTTGATGTTTAATTTAAAAGAACACTGACAGACAACAAGAAAGCATGAATTCATTCAGAGCTAATTCGGAAACTATTTCTTATATATTTATTATGTTCCAGAAACTGCACACAGGATAACAACACATATGGTCCTTCCCTTCATGGACAAGTGAGGAAAAGAAATACATTAAACAGATAAATAAAAACATGTAGTTACATATCATGATATGATTGCAAAGAAAAAGAACAAGGTGTGATGAAGGAAAATGATGAGAAGAAATTTAGGAAGGGCAATGGGACTAGGATCTAAAGAATGGGTAAAAGAATGAATGCTTTTCCCTAAAGATGAGGAATATGGAAAGGATTTCCCTCACACCAGTTCTACTCAAGGCTGTACTGGGAGCTCTAGCCAGAAAATTTGGCAAGAAAAAGAAATAAAAGCCATCAAGATTAAAAAGGACAAAGTAAAACTGTTATTTCTGTAACAATGACGTGATTGTTTATGTAGGAAATCCTAAGGAATATCTTTTTTAAGTTACTAGATAATGAGTAAGGTTAGCCAGGTTGGTATATTAAAAAATTATACGCCTAGGTCAACAATCAGAAACTTGAAAAATTTTTAAATGTCTTCTACAACAGCATCAAAAACTAAAATTCTTAGGGATCTATCTGGCAACAGATGTGCAAATCTGTACATTAAACTACAAAACACACTGAGATAAATAAAGACCTAAGTAAACAAATGCAGGCTATGTTCATGAACCCAAAGATTCAGTCCTGTTATATCAATTCTTCCCAAATTCCTCTATACCTTCAATACAACCAAAATGAAAAGCCCACAAACTTTGGGTAGAAATTGTCAAGCTAATTCTGTAATTCATATAGAAATGCAAATCACCTAAAATAGCCAAAACAACTTTGAAAAGAAAGAACAAATTTAGAAGACAACTACAGTATTTAAAAATTTATTACAAAGCAAGCATTATTAAGACAGTATGTTATTGGCATAAGGATATACATATAGATCAACATAACAGAACAAATGGTCCACTGATCTAGGGATAACAGACCCATCTATATTCAGTGTACTTATTTCAAACATAAGGGGGAAAATAATCTTTTCTATAGTGACGGTTATCTATATTTAAAAAATATAAACTTCAACCTTACACCATATAAAAATATTAATTAGAAATAAATCCCAGAACTAAATGTAAAAGCAAAACTCTAAAATTTCCAGAAGAAAACAAAGGAGAAAATCTTAGCCACCTGGAGTTTGGCAAGGACTTCTTAAATAGGATATAAAAAGCGGAAATTATGAGAGGAAAAAAAAATCTATAAATTAAGCTTAAAAGTATGTTCTTCAAAAGATACATATAAATTTATAAAAATAAAAAATACGCTCTCAAAAAAGATACTATTTATAAATGGAAAAGGAAGTAACAGATGCAAAAACCTTGTACAGGAACATTCTTAGGAGTGACAGGTTCACCTCATTTTATCACGGCTTCGCTTTACTGAACTTCACAGAAATTGCATTTTTTCCCATTGAAGGTTTATGACAACCTTGCATCGAGCAAGTCTACTGGTGCCATTTTTCCAAAAGTATGTGCTCACCGCACGTCTCTGTGGCATATTTTAGTAATTCTCACAATATTTCATATTATTATATCTGTTATTGTGATCTGTGATCTTTGATGTTACTACTGTAATTGTTTGGGGGTGACATGAATTGCACCCATATAAGACGACAAATTTAATTGATAAATGTCATGTGTGTTCTGACTGCTCCACTGATGGCCCGTTCCCCTGTCTCTCTTTCTCTTTCCTGCCCCTTGGGCTTCCCTATTCCCTGAGATACAACAACATTGAAATTAGGCCAATTAATAACCCTATAATGGCCACTAAGCATTTCAGTGAAAGGAAGAGTCGCATGCCTCTCAATTTACATCAATAGCTAGAAACGGCTTAGTGAGACAGCTACGTTGAAAGCCAAGGCAGGCCAAAAGCTAGGCCCTTTGCATCAAACAGCCAAGTTGTGGATGCAAAGAAAAAGTTCTTAAAGAGAATTAAAAGTGCTACTTCATTGAACACAAGAATGATTAGAAAGCAAAACAGCCTTATTGCTGATAAGGAGAAAGTTTGAGTGCTCTAGATAAAACATCAAACAGCCACAATATTCCCTTAAGGCAAATCCTAATCCAGAGCAAGGCCCTAACTCCATTTAATTCTCTGAAGGCTGAGAGAGGTAAGGAAGTGACAGAAAAAAAGTCAGAGGCTAGCAGAGGTTGGTTCCTGAGGTTTAAGGAAGGAAGTCATCTCTTCATAACATAAAATTGAAGTGGCAAGTACTGATGTATAAGCTATAGCAAGTTATCCAGAAAATCTACCTGAAATAAAATAAAGATTAAACAGAAGATCTGGGATTTAAACATGAATCTAATTTCAAAACCAATACTCTTATCCACCAGGCTGCCTCCTATCTGAAAAGGACCTTAAGTGAAAGCTGGAAGAAAAAGTGTAAGTCTCCATATTTGTGCCGTAAGTTTTACTAGCTCATATTCTAACAAAATGACTTCTATTAGTTATTTTTATCACAAATATGCTTCATTTGCATCCACAACCAATAAGTACCTTAATAAAATACTGCATTGTCCCAGCAATAATAATAATACAAATACATTTTATACAAATTATAATACAAATACATTTTTTGAAACAAAATTCTGCATTTCTTAAATACTAATACCGAATAAGAACTGATATAATCATGAAATAGATTCACTAGAACTATTAAGCCGCACGAAAACTGGCTTAACATATTCTACCATGTCACTTACTTAATTCACCTTCAGAAAGAAAAGAATCATCAAGAACCTGAGCAAGATGTACCTGCTCTCACACGGCGTACATATTAAGAAATAAAACAACCATCCAGATTCTTAGAAACCCCACCTGAGACAGTGACCTTACAGTGACAGATGCTCAGCACTGCCTCTTGAACCTGCCAGTCTGTTATCCATACTGCGCTAGGAACATAAAAGGCTGGAATTTTGCCCACAAAAAACAGGAAGGCTATTCTGGTAGCCCATAACAGACTAGGTTATTTGAACCAAGCTTCCTACTGAAAGCAACTTAAAAAGCTGGATATAATATTATTTTAAAAGTACCCAAGAGTTGGCAAGATGTTAAGACCGAAATTAAGGCCGGGCGCGGTGGCTCAAGCCTGTAATCCCAGCGCTTTGGGAGGCCGAGACGGGCGGATCACGAGGTCAGGAGATTAAGACCATCCTGGCTAACACGGTGAAACCCTGTCTCTACTAAAAAATACAAAAAACTAGCCGGGCGAGGTGGCGGGCGCCTGTAGTCCCAGCTACTCGGGAGGCTGAGGCAGGAGAATGGCGTAAACCCGGGAGGCGGAGCTTGCAGTGAGCTGAGATCCGGCCACTGCACTCCAGCCCGGGCGACAGGGCGAGACTCCGTCTCAAAAAAAAAAAAAAGAAAAAAAAAAAAAAACCGAAAATAAGAAAACACAGAAAAAAAAAAGAAAAAAAAAAAAAGACCGAAATTAAGCAAACACAGTAAAGCAGAAGTAAGCACAAAACAGAACTTTGTTTTACAAGACTCAGAAGATGAGGGGAACAGAAACCAAAGCCCACAGACCTTCTAATATAAATGTGAAGAGAGAATCAGAAGGAAACACCAAAGGCTCCACTCTCAGGGTGAAAGTAAATGAGAGGTGAGCAGGTCTCCCGTGTATCTACAACCCTGGGTCGCACTGCCTGAATGGCTCAGTTCACCTTCAACTCAGAATTTGGTTTGGGTGGGGCCCGCACTAGAGGAGCCTGAAGGGGCCCAGCTAAAACAGGCAGAAATGTTCTCTGGAGAAAGACGCTCCCACCTGAGGCTTCAACTGATTTCCACAAATAACTTACCAAATACAGCCAGAAGCAAAGGAAGATAACAAAGCAAACAAGGAAAGAAAGTACCATGAGCAAGAACCAGCAAAAAACAACAGATTCAGACAGGACTTTAGGCACTGAAATAACCCAACACACCTACACACCTTTTAAATTATGCCTTTAACACTTAAAGAAACAAAGACAAGCTTGAAGATTAAAACCAAAATAACAGATTTGACGAAAACCACATAGCACTTCATATAACGAAAAACAATAAATTTAAAACACTGAAGGTGAATGAATTTGTATCTATTCTGGATTTTATTTTAGAACAGAAAAAGGACATTAGTGGAAAACCCGGTAAAGTCTGAATAAAAATCTGTAGTACAATTAACAGTGTGGTACCAATGTTTATTTCTTAGTTTTGACAAATATATACCATGTTATGTAAGATGTCAACATTAGATGTTAAAGCTAGATGAAGAAGGCTGGGCGTGGTGGCTCATGCCTGTAATCCCAGCACTGTGGAAGGCTGAGGCAGGTAGATCATGAGATCAGGAGTTTGAGACCAGCCTGGCCAACATGGTGAAACCCTGTCTCTACTAAAAATACAAAATTTAGCCGGGCATCGTCGCACATACCTGTAATCCCAGCTACTCAGAAGGCTGAGACAGCAGAATTGCTTGAACCCAGGAGGCAGAGGTTGCAGTGAGCCAAGATCGTGCCACTGCACTTCAGCCTGGGTGACAGACCGAGACTCCAACTCAAAAAAAAAAAAAAAAAAAAAAAAAGCAAAAAAAAAAAAAAAAAAAAAAGCTAGATAAAGAATAAATAAATGGGAACACTCTGTTCTTTCTGACGTTTCTGTAAATCTAACATTGTTCCAAGTTTTGAAATTTATTAACCAAAAATGAGAGGAGGCTTCCATGAAGTATGTAGAATACTGAAGGAATACTACTCCTAACCCTACAGCAACAACAACACTGACAATCTGTAGATTCATGACTTTTCTCAGATCCTTCAGAGAGCCAAAAGGTTGCAAGGCAACCAACTAATCCAAAAGTCTAAGGAATGAGAGAAAACTCAAAGGAGAAACAAGATGCAAGTGCTTGTTTACTTAGGGGCCAATGCAAACATTTAGCTAAAAATTTTAACAATTGTGCAGAAAGCCAAGCATAAGCTAGTGGAACAGATGAACCCCTGGGCTACAGACACAAGGAGAAGGCAGCACAATTTACAGGCTCGACCCACAGACCTCCTGTGTACTTACAAGATAAGGAAAAAGGAAAACACACTGGGGTCAGGGAAGACTGGATGTAGGCTTGCGGGATGGAACAGCAGCCCTGTGGGAAAGGCTCAGGGCCCAGCCCACATCCTTCTCTGTACGTTTCCTATGGAACAGCAGGCGGAAACTGATGAACAGGGGCAACAAAACCCTGCTACCCATGGAGCACGGATGAATACTCGATGAGGCTGGGCGAAGAGAACAGGGAAAAACTCTTAGTGAAGGCAGGAATACATCCTGGGCACAGACTTACAGCCAGAAGCAAGGCAGGATCACAGAAGGCTCCACCCCTGAGATTCTCCCTAAGAATAAAAAGACACTTCCCTTCCTTCTCCTTCTACCACCAAACTAGTGAGAGTTCAGTAACAAGTATCAGAGAAGTACAGTGGGGAAAGGCACAAAGAGGAGAGCCACTCCGAGGTGCCATGTGAAAATTCTGAGTGTGAAACAGACACTGAGGAAAAGCTCTACTGGGAGGACGTCCCCAACCTACACACAAAGTAATGCAGCTATAGAAACCTGAAGCTGTGAGAAAAAGCACATGAGCAAAACGCAAATCCAGTGCACCTCCTGAGTGGACTGACTCAACTCCTCAACACCAAAGGCTGAGCAGAAAGACAAGTCTATCCATTTCCAGGTATAGAGACAACTTGCCTCCATTTCTACTGTCTTACAAAAAAGCCCTAGCGTTCGGCAAAATCTTAGGAAGTGTGACAAAGGCAAGATAAAGCACAATCTGAAGAGACAAAGCAATCAAAATTTCCAGACTCAGACATGGCCCAGATATTGGAATTATCAAGCAGGGAATTTAAGAGAACCACAAGTATAATAAAATGATAAAGGTTCAAGTGGAAAAAGTGACTAAGCTTTATGATCAGACAGATATTCTAGCACAGAGATGGAAACTATGAAACAGGGTCAAAGGGAAATGTGAGGAATGAAATGCGCAGTAGCAGAGATGAAGAGTGCCTTCAACTGGCTCACCAGTAGACTCAACACAGCCAAAGGAAGAATCTGTGAACTCAAAAAGGTGGGTCAACAGAAATCATCCAAACTGTAACAAAAAAAGAAAAAAGGGAAGGGGGTGTAAAAAAAATTTTTAAAAAACAATGAATAATGCATCTAAGAACTAAAGAACAGTGACAAATGAGCCAACACAAACATAACTGGAGAAGAAAGACTGCGGTAGGAATCATATTTAAAGAAATAAGAGTAAAGAAATTTCCAAAATTAATAACAGACACCAAACCATAGATCCAAGCTCAGAGGACCAATCCAGGTAAAATTTTTTAAATGACACTCAGATATATGATACTTAAACTGCTGCAAACCAAAAACAAGAAGAAACTCATGAAGGCAGCCGGAGAAACAGACACATGACAAGTGTACAGAGCTGATTTTTTCAGCCCTAGTGCCACTGACAGCTATATTTGCAGGGGCAAAAAAGCAAGGGACCACTGTGCATAGAACGCCAACATCACCCAACAGGCAGCTATCTTCATTTGCTTCATATATACAATGCCCACAGCAGGACACAGAAGAAACTCCACAGCAGTCATCCATGGCTGGGGTGACTGGACAGCTGGGAGAGAAGTGGGACGGACATTTTAAGGTATAAATTCGTGATTTTTAAATTTTAATTTTTTTGTAAAAAGTCGATAAACCGTATTACCAACTTATTCTGTCTTTTGGAAACCTACATACAATGACCACAATTCTGCCCAAATTCACACTGTTTCAGACTAAACAGACCCTTTGAAAACACCAAGCTTGGTTCTCAAGGGTGAGCTATAACAGGATAAAGGGTCACTGTTCATCTCATTCCATTCTGCTTCTGTCATCCCATACATGCCCAGAACAGGATGCAATGTCCTAATGCAAAAACACCTAGAAGAGGCATGTGAATAAACAATGCTCACACCGGGCACTTTACCAGCTGACCATGAAGAACAAACACCTAGAAGAGGCACGTGAATAAATAATGCTTGCACCGGGCACTTTA
This sequence comes from Rhinopithecus bieti, assembly GCF_001698545.2. Lineage (NCBI taxonomy): Eukaryota > Metazoa > Chordata > Mammalia > Primates > Cercopithecidae > Rhinopithecus > Rhinopithecus bieti. The sequence goes on from NW_016816078.1 coordinate 254,429, forward strand.
CCAGCTGACCGTGAAGAACTCTTCCTTCACCATGAGCTCCAGCTGCTGCCCAGGACCCCTAGTGAGGGGAGGGCAAGAGGAGAGGAGGGAAGACAGAGGGAGGGAGCCAGAAAGGAAGAGGAAAGCCTGTGCACGCAGCTAAGCTTCTGAGCACATGTCATGCTGTCATGCACCGAAAGAGAAAGCCCAAGTAGTCCTGGTAAGCATGATGCTTTGTCTTAGGAGGGAACCAGGGGAAAAGCCATTGGCAGCAATCAGCATTCTACACATAGCAGATTGAACTTCCCCCACTTTTGTGGAATAAAGTTTTATAAAATATTATTTACACTGAATGATTTGACATTTGTAGAGATTCATCCTTTTTTGGTTTTTCTGTATATGTAAGACATTCCAAATTTCCACTAAGAGAAAACAGTTGCTGCTTCTAAAACTAAATCTGATAGTAAAGAAGACAAGAAGTAAGATGAGGTCTTAAAGTAGCTTAAATGTCAGGTTAAAATGTAGTTAGCTATTTATAGACTCTGAAAGACACCAAATGCTCTTTTTATTCCTCTTTAAGGTCCACTGACCAGCAAAGGACCTAGTTGTTTACAGCAATCTTTCTGATGGCTGAAATACCTGCTTACCTGTACTTAGAGGGTTTCTGTTACCTCAGCGTAACTCTGAATTAGTAATTACACATGGGAAAATATATTTTCAAAACAATTCTTAGATTTTAATTTAATTCTTAAATTTAGAAACTGAGAGCTGGTAAGAAAAATAAAACCGGGTAGGTTCTTACTGGAGTTCCTGCGTTCACATAGCTCTGCAACTTGTTTCGCATCTCTTTCTCATTAAATTTGGCACTTCGCTTTACATAGATTCCTCCATGCTGCCACAATAAAATTGGGAGAAAGAAGTTTTACTTTTAAAATAACGATTGGCCAGAGTCATCAAAAGGCAACTTTTCTTTCAAAAGTACAGAATATAAACTACATTTCAGAACTGAATCTATATTTAATGTCTTCAAATATTAGCTTCTAAAGAACATTTAGCTGAAAAATTACCTTGTCTCAACATAATTCAAAAAAACTGCGTGTGATACTGTATTGGAAAATACATGAACTTTAGTTTTGTTGGCAGTTAAAATGAAAATGTTTTCTTTCTTAAATATACATTTTTTAAAATAAAAAAACCTGATCAATCAGATGGATTTAACTCCCCATTCTTCCACCCACTTATTACGGAGTCACTAAAAAGCATCCTTAAAATGTCAATACTCACGATCTTTACGGATTTTAAAAAATCAGTCCTGCTACAGATATTTCTGTGGCATTGTTATGGACAGAACTGTGTTCCCCCAAGTCAGTCTACTAAAGCCCTAATAGTTCCCACTGTGACTGTTTTCAGAGAGAGGGACTTAGAGGTGGTAATTAAGGTTAAAAAGGGGCCTCAGAGTGGGACCTTACAAGTCTTTGTAGAAGGATTAGTCATCCAGTGTGATTAGTCCTTCTAAGAAGAGGAAGCAATGCCAGGGGTGCTCGGGCACAGGGAAAAAAAACCACATGAAGACACAGGAAGAAGGCTGCTGTCTGCAAGCCAGGGAGAGAGACCTTGGGAGAACTAACCCTGTCAACACCTTGATCTTGGATGTCTAGCCTCCAGAACAGGAGAAAGTAAGTTTTATATATACAGCTATTTTTTTAATATCATACAGATCGCTAATTACTGTTATCAATAGTTTAATGTAATTGCGTATCAAATCCTACGCCTTTAAGTGTCCTATTCGTTTGGTCTTTGTACATCTGCATTTTTACTCTTTCATTTTACTGCAGCTGGTCCTTCATATCCATGTGTTCCACATCTGCAGATTCAACAAATCACAGATCAAAAATATGTGAATAAAAGTAAAAAATAATACAATTAAAATAATACAAACAAAAATAAAGTATAACAACCGTTTATGTGGCATTTATAATGTATTAGATATTATAAGTAATCTAGAGATGATTTAAAGTAGTGCACAGGTTATATGCAAATACTATCCCATTCCAAATAAGGGTCTTGAGCCTTGTGTTTTAGCTTTTGGTGTCTGTGGTGGTCCTAAAACCAGTCCCCACAGATGCTGAAGGAAAACTGTATATGGATAATCAGACAGGTGTATAAGTACACACCACTAAAAATACCAAACAAAATTATTTCAATTGAGAATAAACTATTAAACCCATTCTAAAAACTATACATTTACATGAAGTATATGTTACATTTTAAAATATAACATTTTTATAGGGTTGGGTATGGCAGTGTGAACTATAATCTCAGCATTTGGGGAGGCTGAGGCAGGCAGATTGCTTGAGTTCAAGACCAGCCTGGGCAACACAGCGAGATCCCCATCTCTACAAAAAACACAAATATAGCCAGGCATGGTGGTGGGTACCCACAGTCCCAACTACTTGAGGCTGAGGCAGAAGGTTCACTTGAGCCCCACAGGTCAAGGCTGCAGTGAGCTGTGTTCACAACACTGCACTCAGCCCGAGCAACAAAGTGCGACCGTCTCAAAACAAAACAAAACAAAATTTACAAACTACATATATAGAGAGAAAAGCATGGAAACAAATTACCTGAGCAAAATAACACCCATACAATGGGAGCCACTTTAATCCTTCTTTCAGCACATAGCGCACATGTCCTAGCGCATTCTGCCTGATGGCCAAGATGTCAGCAACAATCCAGTCAACTGCAGAGACAGGACCCAGTTAATGCATACATGAACCTCTTCACAAGTTGTACTAGGAGTGTGCTTCAAAAGTACTGTGATTAGGATGTTTAAAATTTTTTAAATCAATCTGAGATATTCTAAAATATACATTTTCTGTTTTTTGAGATTTTTTTGCATTTCTTGAAAGGCTTTTATTTCAAAGATAAAACACAGTCACAAAATACCTAAGTAATCCAACAGCAGCATGTATATGGAATAAAATGAGCTTCTCTAAATCCTAAAGCCTAGAAAACAAAGATTTTTTTTTAATGAGAAAGGGGAAATTATAAACAAAAAATGGCCAAATGAAACTATGAATTGCAACTAAATATTCTGTGTGTGTATATGTATGTTCGGCAAAAGGCAAGGACAGTTTATCTTTTACTAATGAGTTTTTAGGACTCGGTACTAGGTTAGGACGGCAATCAAACAAAGGTCTCACATGCCTTACAATAGTGCTGGGTAGATACATGCGTTCTTTATGTAACCAAGAAAAATGATCCCAGGCTGCTAATAACTACAGTTAAATAAATACGTTATTAACAAAGGGTTGCAAAAACAAGGGTAAGATGGTATGAGTTGATAACAGCAGCAACAAAAAACTTCCTAGAGGTTGTTAGTTGAACTTTCAAAAAGAAAAAATTCCCAACACAGAGAGCGGCCCTTGCCAATAAAACAAACAGGAAGTGGCAATGTGGGTGCAGAAGATGGGAAACAGAGGACACGGTTTAAAGAGGAAATGAAGTGAAATTAAGAAGACAAATGATAAAAGTGTTAAGAACCACAGAAATTTAGATTTGAAAGTAAATGGCTACAAACTACTCTATTTCTTGATGAGAAAGAAAACATATAAGAATGAAATGTAAGGGAGACCTCTAGTTAATACACACATGAGCTCAATTGATACTCGAAAAGAAAATTGTTAAGAATCTGTGAAAACAACAGTTCTAGCATCACACATGTCCTCAGGCCACAAAATGAGAACAAAAGGAGTGAGTCAGAGGAAGGAAATGTTAAAAAAACAAACAAAAAAAATCTGTAGAAAATAAAAGCTGAGGATTTAAAGGAATTACAATAAAGTTTTAGCCAAAGAGGACAGTTTTCCAGATTACAGGATGATTAGCTCTCAGCTATGTGAAATCCGTTAGACAATGCACCATACTAGTCAGAATATCCCAAAGAAGAGTTAGCCATTTTAATACTAAAATTAACCCAGAAAATGTCTTAGCAATTATTATACATCTCTCTTTTAATCAGGGATTATCATTCACAAGTTAACTTTTTCTTGATGACTGAAGACTTACAATTATTATATATATGGAACTTTTGGTATGGCTTCCTAAAAGTAGAATGCTGCTTGCAAAGATGCTCCCCTACAGTGTGTATGATCCCAGAGACAGACATGACCTGTGTTATTGGGTTGAGATATCTACGCTATTGGGCTATCAATGATCACTTTTCTCTAAAGTATATAATTTCCTGTTGAAGCCCTCTCCCTAGCCCCTTCTAATTTAGATCAAACAAATAATAACTGATAAACATATTTCCTTCTAGTCATGTCTTAGAAACCGTATAATCAATCCTGCTATACCTGTACCAAATGCCAAAAGTAAGCAGTCAATAAATTGACTAAATTGAGAACTAATTCTGTATGGTTCTGTATGTTCCCAGGCTAAAGCACATCTTGGAAATATAGTTGAGGTACAAAGTTAAAAACCAGGTTTAGCATCTTTTCCTGCAACAATTATTTTTTTTAATTTGGAAGAATTTTAAAAATGGATTTTATTTTAAAACAAACAGGTTTATGGTTATATTATGGCTTCAGATGCCCCTCCCAAGAACTTTTAAGAGAAAGTATAAGATTTTCAAGGTACGTCATGTTCATAATAAGCTGCCCTGGGCTATACCCTTAAACTTGAAAATTTTAGTGGAAACATTTAACAACTAGCTTAAGTAGTCAAAATATACAAGCTTTGCGCCACCAATATTTGCTACTGAATTATCTTTATTTCTTGTTTATTCTCAGCTATGTTTCAGATAGGACACTAGATTACAGATAGTTTCTGACTATCTCAGTTACAGTTGAGATTATATTACTTTGACAATAACTATTCATATTTTGTGTTCTGGCATAATTTAACTAAGATAGCAATAAATTTGGCTACGTGAGACTCTTCCATGGCGATCAACCCAAAGCAGTGTCATTGTTCCCATTTACTTGGAGGAAAGGAGTGGAAGGCAGTGAGAGGCAGCAAGTCTAATTTCCTCATCCCTATCGTCATGAAAGAACAGCTCCTAATTCATGAGGGCCCTGTGTAGTCTAAGAGATACTGCATGTGCAGTGCTTCCCTACCATGGATCCAGTGTTATGCTAATGGTGAGCTATGACTGGCATCACAACCACTTTTAAACATCATCTATGAGCCAGGTACTCTACCAGGATTAGGAGATAGCCTCTGTAAAGGGCCTAAAGGAGCTAGCACTCACGCCTTACCAATAAGGCTCTGAGAGATAAGTAATTTGCCCACTGACACACAGCCTGTTGCAGAACAGCATTTCTGCAATGCCGAACAGGAACCTGGGTCTCTCTGACTCCAAAGTCCGTGCCTTTTTATAACATTCTACTCACCACGCATGCTGTTCAACAAGAAAATTGATGCTTAAACCAAGAAAAGGGAACATTTCATGTGAATAAAAAGGCAAATAGTAGGCAGGGAGCGGTGGCTCACGCCTGTAATCCCTGCACTTTGGGAGGCCAAGGCAGGCAGATCACCTGAGGTCAGGAGTTCAAGACCAGCCTGACCAACATGGTGAGACCCCTGTCTCTACTGAAAATACAAAATTAGCCAGGTGTGGTGGTGCATGCCTGTAATCCCAGCTACTAGGGAGGCTAAGGCAGGAGAATGGCTTGAACCCGGGAGGTGAAGGTTGCAGTGAGCCGAGATCGCACCACTGCACTCCAGCCCAGGCAACAAGAGTGAAACTCTGTCTGAAAAAAAAGAAAAAATTGGCAAATAGTATCAAAAGTAGATTGTTGAAGGATAAGGGGAAGGAATAACAGTCACTGTATCCTGCTGACTCCAGAGAGAAATGAGTTAACAGAGACAGAGACAGAATGTAGAGACAAGGATGTGTCAAGTGAAAACAAGGGAAGAGAGAGACTAATTTAAATGTTAATTCTTTTGAGTATCAGGCCAGGAAACTCATTTATTCTGGCAAGCCTGGCAGAAGACAAACAAGAAAGTCTAAGCAGAACAGCAGTCTTTGAAATGTTCTTTCTGCTAATTACATTTTCAGAGATACTCCGCTGTGATACTTAATATCTCAGAAGGGTTTTACAAGGGTACCTAAACAGGATCGGACAATGAACCATGTCTATGGCTAGGCTTTAGGGGTCTCTGAAACCCTAAAACTACATACACATTTTTATATGCACATTTTTTCTAGGAAAAGGCTCTGTCATATACTGACTAAAGCCTGTAATTCTAAAGAAATTTAAAATCACTCCCCTAGTATTTTCCCAAGTTATCGAATTTTAAAAGGAAGGTTTTCAAAAAGCAGACTTCCCAAATCCTGCTGGGATCAGGATCTGGTGCCAGAGCAGTGATACAAAGTCACAGGCACTTGGAGCTAGGGTGAAGGGAAGGGGAAGCGGTTCTCTAAACTGATAAATGAAATTCAGGTCAGTGTGGTCTGAGGATGAAGATTATCCTTCCCATAGTACCTCTGGTCCCAAATACAAGTAGAATTGTTTTTTATTTTTGTTTTGCAATCTGTTTTTTCATAGATATTTTCTAGAAGTCCTCAATCTGAAGGAATATATATAAAAGCCAACATGTAGTAAGCATACAAATGAACAGTAGTAGTTATCATTATTGTCACTATCAGCAACACTTCCAGAAATGTTCAGAGAACTTACTCCACGAGTCACTACTAGAGAGCTCTGTTAATCGAGTGGAGTTTATACTGAAACCTGGACAAAGAAAAGCTGGCAGGGAAACTGAAGAAGGAATTTTAAGAGAATCCTGTTAAACAGAAAGACAACTCTACACGAAATTAACACTGGATCAATATAAAGGAAATGTAGGAAAATCAAAGCTATCAAGAGCCATTCCCTGTACTGGGCCCACGGATCCCTTTTATTTGATATTTGAAACCTGGTAGACACATCCGTCAGCGGCAGGACAGGAACAGCAGAATGGTGTTAGAAGTAAAATGGCCAATATGTCGGCACAGACCAGAGTTATCAGCAGCACTGACCATTGGTTGACTGTTTTGCTATTTTTGCCGAGAGTGAAATGTAATTAGATAAAACAGTCTGAACCAGTCATATAATAAAGTTGGGGAAAACACACATATACATCAAAATTCCTATCAACCCCTTGTAGCTTCAACTCTTGTCCTATAAATCTGAATGTAATCATTACTTCACTAAATTGAGAAAAATGCACTTTAACTTCTTATACTTTCTATACCTCATCTATGGTATAAGTAATAAAAACCACAAAATCATGAAGAGACAGCGGACAGAAAGAAAATTTAAAAAAAAGTCACAGGCATAAGTGATTTCCCTTAAGAGTACTATATTGATCAGGTTGTTTTTAGCTTAAGAGTACTATATTGATCAGGTTGTTTTAGCTTAAGAGTACTATATTGATCAGGCTGTTTTAGCTTTGAGCTTCTAGGTATAACATTTTTTAAAGTAATAAAAATGGAATTTAGGAAGTATGCACCAAAAGTAGCTAGCTACAGGTTTGAAAACATAAGAAGTGGGATTTCTTGGAGGGCTGAATTATTTGGAGAATTAAAAAGTACCTTACCCAATGACAATTTCCTGATCCTGCTACTGTGCTACAATTATATTAAGATGTCACCATTGGGAAAAATATTGCTGAAAGGGTCATAGGACTCAATGTACTGTTTTGCAAATTCTTGGGACTCTAGAATTACTTAAAATGCAAAGGTTTTAGAAGTATCTTAACCTAAAGTATATACTGCACTATTTTGAAGACCAGTCCTCTGCAATTCCTCTGATGGAACAGTAGCAAACTAGAATTAAACCAAACCCATTTGAAGAAGGAAAGGAAGTGCAGACATTAGAAATGACTAGCATAGTAAGGAAATGAGTACTCACATACCAATACAGCCTTTCTGCAGCTTAGCAATCAAAAATGTAAAGTGTATATCTACACTTTGACCCAATGCTACTTCTAGAAACATCACTTACAAAAAGGATGAATACACTATTTAAAGAGCTACACAAAGGAAAAACAAACCAAGCAAGTAAGAAAATAGCTTACTTACATCCAACAGAGGGAGAAGGTAAATTTAGGAAAATTCATAGCTTTCAAGTTTCTGACTTTCCAAAAAGTAAAATCACAGAAATACAAGAACAGGTGTAATATCTGCACAGAAAATCGATGTTTTAAAAAACCCACTTCATTTAAATATAAGAATGGTATTTTGAATGCCCATGTGCCATCTGTAGAAAAACCTACGTTTCATGCAAATGAAATACAAACCTGTGCTTTGATGATTTGCTAAATATATTATATTTTCTTTATTTTTTGGCAAATCTCCATATAGCAATATCTAAAAAATAAAACAAACAAAAAAAAACACATTACTTTGATATTTTAAAACATCTGTAATATACTGTAATATACAAAGGAAGACAATGTGAAGAAACTGATGAACGATGCTGTATTTCCATCCATGATTAACAAAAATTAGATTCCTCACAGGAGCCTCAGATATCAAAACTGCTCATGTCCACAAAGCAGTTATGTATAGGACAGGTTAATGGTCATAAATTAAAATAGAATAATCAATATCCTCATGAGAAAAATATAACAAGCATTTATTGATTGCTAACAATATATAAAACACTGTTCATAACATAAATCTTCCTTCAAAGAGCCTACAATCAATCTAGTAAGAGACAGACATGTCCACAGGAACTGTAATGAGACATAATGCAAATACTATGAAAATATGATACTTTTTAATGTTTAAAATCTGTTTTTTCTTTTTTCAGGAAACTAGAAGGCTACACAACCTTTTTTAATTTTAAAGAACTGTAAACTGCAGAGCAGGAGGATTATTAGGTGGGATTTTGGCAGATGAGATGAAGGAAAATGTTCATGAGAATAAGAATGAATGGAAGCAGTGACCCTGGAGGCCTGTTGGGTACATGGGCAGTGTCGGGCTGAGGATCAAGGAGACCAGAGGGGTGGCTCTGAACTGGAATGCCAGAAGTCTTTTGAATTCCACGCTAAAGATTACAACTTTATTCTGTAAGTATGAGAGAAACATGGTTCCATGATTAGGACTCACTCCACCTCCACCAAGAACAGAGTTAAACAAAAGGGCAACTTCCAGCATGAGGCAGGAGCTGGCGAGAAGCACACAGTGGGCTTCTGGTCCACCAGCCAGTTTATTTTTAAACTGGGCAGTAGGTACACAGGTGTTCAATGTACCTGTATTAGTCTTTCTGCTGTTTTGTGTGTCTTATATATTTTAGAATAAATTTTTCAAGAAACTGGGAGTATACTTGTAAAGACTTAAAAGGAAATGGCTGCTAATGGTGTTAGGTTTTATTCAGGGCATTTTGTTTCTGCATCTTGTCATCATGGATTATGTAAGATTATAAATTAGCTAAGCCTTTTTAGATCTATCTTGTCCATAAGGATTATCTTTTGGTCATGACACTATTTATTAACATCTTAAAAAGACAGGAAAGAAAGGGACAATTAACCCAACAACTTTGCAGACAAATGCACCTAGATAACATAAAGTTCTGGAAGCCAGGGATGTGACTAAAGTTTCCATTACTTTCTTTAGAAAGTGCACAGTGCTATGTATGTAGTATGTTTAAATATTTGCCCAGTGAGTTTTTATTCATAAAGTTTATCGATGGCATAAATGAGTAAAACCAATAGTTTGATCTGTTCAGAGTTAAAAGTGACATCCTGGCTTGTGAGTAAATCCCCATTATCTTACCAACAAGCCAAAATTGCATCAAGACCATTGAGTATGCACTGATTCAAAAGTTTTGCACAGGCCAGGCATAGTGGCCCACGTCTGCAATCCCAGTGCTTTGGGAGGCTGAGGTGGAGTGGGTGGGCGGGGGCAGTGGGGGCAGGATGGGAAGATCTCTTAAGCTCAGAAGTTCAAACCCAGCATGGGCAGCACAGCCAGACCCTGTCTCTACAGAAATATAACAAGATTAGCCAGGCATGGTGGTGCACACCTGCCCACACTCCTTCAGGAGCATCCAGAACACACTGCACACCTAATGACAAGTCCCTGGTCCCTTATGGCCTATGAGCTCCTCAATAGCCTGATCAGTTTTCTACCCCAAGAGCCTAGCACCAAGCTGGTTTTTAACACGTTTACAGAATTATTCTTTACACTTTTGTCACCAGTAGGTAAAGCTATATCTCATTTTCAAAATAAAGGTAGTTTCAGATTAAACATAAATAAAATAATTTAAGTGCACCAGTGACTTTTAAAGGCATCATTCTGTAAATCTAGTACTCATTTTTTAAATCACATTAGTTCCCTCTACAAACGTATCCTGCAAATAATTTGTCACTTCAATATAAGGCACAAGAAAACATGGCTTTTCTTTTTGTTTTTAATAACTCTTTAAGTAATTTTAAGTTCATTATAATTGCTTCTTCATAATTTTAGGTTCATCCACTTTTTAAGAACTCATCAGACATCCCCTACAGAAAAAAAATACTTTCTGTTTTCATTTATTAATTTCAGAGGTAGCCAATAAAAATGTTTCTGAATAACTATGTATCTTCATCACAACTGACAAACTAGTTATTCTGTTTTTGTCAAACAAACTTACTTACCTTGCACAAACTGGCTTTCACAAGAAGGCCTGAATTAGAAGTGGACTAGTTTCACCTCACCTTGATCACATTTATGTTGTTTTTAATTTGCTCTCATGATACATAAACTGCCTAATGACTCTTTTTTAATCTTAAAAACAGGTAGTAATATGGAATTTAAAGTAATCACATGCTTAACACCTTAGCCTCCAAAACACAATGTCACAGAGACATAAATACACAGCATTCTTTGTTAAAAAATATATATTCATTTATCTCAATAATGTCCATTTGCCTTCCACATGCAAAACCTGAAACATGATTTTTTAAAAAAAACTTCCACTGTTAAGTATAGATGATACTGTTGAAAGGAATCAGAGAATATGCCACACCCAAATATGCTACTTTGGCATTAGGATTATTTTGAGCTGAAGGCAGCTGAGACACAGCAGACACAGGAAGAGTTCTCTGCCCTCTCCCTAACTGCCTAAGGCAGGACATACATTTCCCTGTGGAAAGGTCATATGAATTTCCATCTGTAAAGGTGTTTCCCTGTCCCTTATTAGGAGACCAGAAACTGGCAAAAAAAACCTGCATAGCAAACCTTATTATCATACATTTCCCAGTCATTTTCCCACAATTTACCACCCCTGGGAGCTGAAATCCTCTTCTCCTCAGTCACTTCACAATTTATCAGCCTTTGTTAAAAATCACATACAAACCCATTCTTTAGCCAAGCACAGAAGGGCACAACTACAGTCCCTGCTACTCAGGAAGCTCAAGCAGAAGAATTGCTTAAGTTCAGGAGTCTGAGTCCAGCCCTGGCAACACAGCAAGACCCCCGTCTCTTTAAAATAAAGATAAAAATAAAAATAAACCCCTCCTTCCCTGTGCATGTAAAAATACTAACATCAATAACATGTGTATGCCTCTTCTCCTGTTAATCTGTCTCTTAATTCACAAGCCCTAGCGACCCTACGAGGGTAAAGGAACTGTCTGCTCTCCCCTGTACTGTAACATGAGAGCCACTAAGAGGTAGGTTCTGAAGTACTAGACTTGAATTAAGACTTGAATTAGAATCCTCATCCGTCACCTTACAATGAGAACTTGGGCAAAACATCCAACCTCTCCAGACCTATTTCTTTGCCTGTAAAATGAGTGTAATAATAGTAACTACTCCTCCTAGGATTGCAGTGAAATAAGTGAAACTATGTAAACTACTTCACACAATGCCTAGAACATAGTAACCATCTAAAATATGTTAAACTGTCATTAGTATTATCCAACGAAACAGAACTTTTTATTCAAAACTGTGTTAAGTGATTAATGGACAAGAGAAATAGCTAGCTAGTCTATCTCTCCCCACAAAGTCTTTGATTACATAGAAGTACAGCCATAAAGAATTTCAATTTGAATAAGATTACAATTTGAATAAGATTACATATACAATTTACATGGTTTATATAATTACTTGAACTTTTAAATGTATTTTATGCCAATGAAATATACCACCAGTTAATCATTATAAGATTTCTGCTGTAAAACATACAAAACTAGTCTTTTCTACCCAGTTTAAAACGTTTCATTGAATAGTAAAATTATTATGCCCTTCTGAAATAAGATCAAAATAGCAAACAGCTACTTGCCCGATAATCAATACAAACACAATTATCATGCAATAAATGGGACCTAACAGATGACAAAGTTTTTTTTCCTTTTGCTTTCTTTAGCAAAGTCTTCTTCATAAGCTTTCAAAATAGCACTTCACATGCAAAACTGTAATGACTAGGTGTTTGGACCATCACGGCTCACTGCTCTCTCATTGTTCTTACCATGTCTAGTGAATAAACTGGCTGACTGCATTCAATGAGACACATGGCTGTTTCCATAGTAATAAGAATGCTGGTTCTTCCAACTCCAGCACTGCCAAGAAACAACAAGGGGTTTTTCCTTGCCATCCCTCTTATTTTGCACATGAAAAACAAAATCCAGAAAGTCATTGAATCATCAGGGTCTCCATGGTCAGGCCAACCTGTGTACTGGATCTGAGTGACTGATGACTCTCTTATTTTTCTCTTGGTTAAACAGCAGTGTGATCTTCCTGAAGATAAAGGCAGTGCTTCCTTCTTCTGAGTGGCAGAAGGCTTGGTAGCATCCATAGGATGAACTTCCTGTGGGTTCTGGCCAATATTGGGGTCATTTAACTCTGCCACATTCAACTTGTGTGCTCAACATTACAACCATGGAGAAAACTTGTTCCTAAGTCATCTGCCAAAAATCTGTTCAAGTGTGTGTTAACGCCCCTTGACAAGCACTGTTCTGACTTATAATGCTGGAATTGCACTGATGTAGTCTTCATTACCATTTAAAATAATCCATGTAGTATCATAAGGCAAACTATCTCTGCATCTATTTTTGGAAAGGTTCTAAGGTAACCTGGCAGCAGACATTGTCATTCCCAGTTTTTTTTTTTTTGACAAGCCGATCAAATTGTGTCCAGAATGTTCCAGCGGTAAGCCCTTGGCTAGCTGGATCACTGACTCCCACAGGAAATGGTCATCCTGGTGGACACTATCTAATGGGGCTTTCTCCAGAATGTACTGGAAGTCTGTTCCGTTTTCTAGCACTTCTTCCACTATATCATATGCAGCATAGGTAGAACTAGAAGCATGAGCTCCCCAGAATGTCTCTCACAGTTAGCTTTAATAAGCAAGACAACCCAATCATGGATGTGTCTGTAAAGTCCCAACCACTGATCAATACAACTAGGTCTTCTCTTCAATCGAGGGTCACCGAGTTCAAAGGTGTTCCTGGTGCTTCTCAGGACACGATCACAGACATATTCTGACCATATTCCCCTTTACATTGACTCCATACCTTCCATTTTCATCAGGTTCACTCTGATTAGAACAAAATGATCATGTAGAACACCACCATTAGGAGTAGATTTTTAAAGAGAAGATGTAACATCAATGTTTTATTAATATGATCTTCCAGATCTTGTTGGAAATGTAAATAATGAATTTGGTTCCAACTGTTTTTCTTAGATTGTTTGGGTGGTAAAGCCAGAGACTACCCATCTCAGCGGTGTCTTGTAATGGTGATGATTCCAGAGTGATGCTATCAGCTTGTGCTGATAATGGTGATCTCTGATTTGCAAATACTTTGGAAGAAGTGTGAACCACATAATCTACCAAATGACCAACTGAAGATGGTCATAATCAGGTTCCCTCTTGTATGAATGCAAAATTTTGATGAGTAGGAATTCATGTTCCAGGTGGCAGCTGTGATGGAAGGCTTTATGTTTCTAATCTTTTCATCAGATATTGAATTCCTGCTTACTACTTCCCAATTCATTAATTTCCATGTCAATGGCTTACTTGAGTATCCTGCAAGTAGTTTGTCTTTATTTGCCTTTTCTTTGCCATACTGAACTAATTGAACTTCAGTTCTCCCACGGTGCATTAGGAATTTTGAACCTAATGTAAAATAATGTGCAAAAAAATTATTTCTAGTTGGAAGTGGTCTGTCCAAACAGAAGAATATGTGATGTTCTAAACTTGCTTTCCACAAACGTTTACACACTCTACAATTCATCATATTAAATCCTGATAATCTTTTTCCAGATTTATGCAAGCCATTTTCAAAGCTGAATAAAAAACTGTTTGCACTTAAAACAAATTTTTACAATCTTCAACCATGGAAAGGTACTCATTCGTAGTCTGTTATAAATCAGAATTCCTCTTGACGTCATTCCAATCATAATTTCATTGTTACTTTGATTCCTTGCATAGTGGAATTCAACTCCACCGAGTTCTAAGGTACTTGCTGTGTTTAGGTAATTAACTTCTGCTTCTCAAGGATATAAGCCTATATGTTGCTGATGTAATTTTCACAATTTCTTTTTCAAAATTTTGAGGATGATCAGGAATGAAAGAATAACCTGAGAGGTGGCCTAGCAAGTTCTCTGACTGACTGTAGTCTCCAAGTTTAGTCTGAACAGGAAATGAAGGAAAAGGGGCAGCAGTATCATAAGAACAGGGCAATCTTCCAGTAAGAATGTCTTGTTACATTTGTAAAACATACTAGTAGTGGGCTATCCACGGAATCATCAGCCGCCTGTAAATCAACATAGTCTTGCTCAGTAAAATCAGGATGGTTGCAGACTACATCTAACAGAACTTGCCACTGATCATGTTTATTCGCACTGAAAGCTTACACAGTGTTTTCCAGAAGGATGTTACAAGCCTCTGTATGCTGTCTGTCTCAGGCCAACTCTGGGGCTTGTATATTGGAGATTGTGGGTTCTGCCAGCAGCAAATTGAAAATGTGAGGTCATGATTGTACACACAAGGTCTTTGTATCACAGCTGTGTCCTCTCAGCTGAAGAAAGAAAGCATCAAAGCCAGGCAGTGATGGGGAGCGGCATGTCTGCTCTACCGCCCACAGCAACCACGTCATGCTGTGGAACTGCCATGGCCTGCGCCACCCAGGAAGGCCATCAAGTTCTTTCTCACACACTCAGCATGCATGTGTCTTTTGGCACTGCCCTTATTTTACATCCTGTCTTTTGGTACTGTTCTTATTTTAGAGGGTGTGTTTTTTCTGAGTATCCATGATGTACCAGTCACTGAGCTAGGCAGTTCCACATATTATCTCATTTTGTCTTCAAAATAGCATGACAAAAGTATTCCATTTAAGGATGAGAATCTTGAGACTGAGAAGTTGACACTTACTCCACATGACATACGGAATGGCAGAGAAATAGGAATTACACCAAGGTTTCTCACTCCAAGATCCCGAAATCTTTTGACTGTGACAAAACTATTCTCTGCAAAAATTCCAAATAAAAAATGTCAAGTGAGACGGCTTCTCATACGTTAGAAGCTTATATAATTTTTTTCACTTTGAATATCAACCACGGAATTATAAGGAACCTGTAAAAAAAAATTAAAAACCAAAAAAAAATTGTTTCCTACGTAAACACAAATTAAGCCCGGAAGCAATGCAGTA
Source organism: Rhinopithecus bieti (assembly GCF_001698545.2). Classification (NCBI taxonomy): domain Eukaryota; kingdom Metazoa; phylum Chordata; class Mammalia; order Primates; family Cercopithecidae; genus Rhinopithecus; species Rhinopithecus bieti. Next base: position 270,023 of record NW_016816078.1, read on the forward strand.
TGAAAGTGCACCAAGAGCTGGCATTCACTACATCACACCCAACTTTTAGGTGAACCACCTGCTTACATACGCAACAGCCACCCAGTTAAGTAACCATCTGGACACAGTTGTATTCCTCCTTTATTTCCTCAGTTCTTTGTTTATTTCTTTAATCTGCGAACTATCTCGCCATCCATTCAAGTTTTCTTTTAAGTGACATCTTTCTGCACTGCTAAATTATGTGTTACTTTAGGGTAGAGACTATGCATTTTGTCAGTCTAGAACATTAGCACCTATTAACAGTAGGTGGTTAGCACTTAATATGTGGCTGGGACCTAATACGACTCTCCCTTCCAGGTATCATCACCCTCATTTCTTTCTGCCCCTGGAATTCTCATGCCAAGCTGGAGCACAGTAAAATCGTCTTCTAAATATTACTTACACTTACACACATATACAGTACTCTAAAATCTTCAAGCAACACTTTCTTATTTGGGGTTTTCATTTCTGGTGCCTACAGAGAAACAGAAGAAACAACATAAAACCTTGGAGAATTGCATAGGCTCAAAAATTACAAAAAGTACTGGTTTTGATTCACAGCTAAACCAAGGATTTTCTGCACTGCTGGCCGCGTGAGAATTCTTTTTTAACTTCTCTGACTTTGCTCATTCTGCCTTACTCTTGAGGGTGGAGATCATGTTTCTTCCTCCTTCATCTATTTAAGGAAAGAATGAATTGGACTCACTAGACCTGGGTACCCTGTTAGAACAAAATTTACCAACTAGTAATGCCATTCAAAAATCTCCATCCCTTAAAAGTGAGATTCAGCTACATTTCCACAGAAACACAAACTAGAATTCCCTAGAGTACTCCGCCTTTTCTCTCTCCCTTTTTCTTTTTTTTTGAGATGGAATTTTGCTCTTGTTGCCCAGGCTGGAGTGCAATGCTATGATCTCAGCTCACCACAACCTCTGTCTCCTGGGTCCAAGCGATTCTCCTGCCTCAGCCTCCCAAGTAGCTGAGATTACAGGCATGCGCCACCACGCTCGGCAAATTTTGTATTTTTAGTAGGGATGGGGTTTCTCCATGTTGGTCAGGTGGTCTCGAACTCCCGACCTCAGGTGATCCACCTACCTCAGCCTCCCAAAGTGCTGGGATTACAGGCGTGAGCCACCACACCTGGCCCTTTTTTTTTTTCTTTTGAGACAGGGTCTCACTCTGTCGCCCAAGTTGGAGCCTCCATCTCCCAGGTTCAAGCGATTCTCCCACCTCAGACTCCTGAGTAGCTAGGACTACAGGCATACGCCATCAGGCCCAGCAAGTTTCTGTATTTTTTGGTAGAGATGGGGTTTCACAATGTTGGCCAGACTGGTCTCGAATGCCTGACCTCAAGTGATCCACCTGCCTTGGCCTCCCAAAGTGCTGGGATTACAGGCATGAGCCACACCGTGCCCAGACTACTCTGCCATTTTTGTTAAAAGAAAAACTAAAATCAAGTCATTCTCCCCTTTATTGCCATCTTCAAGAGGTTACAATGTTGCAGAGAAGATGATCCAAACATTAAAATATGATAATGTTATGTTAGTATTATATATGTGAATATTACATAAAAATTACCCTGACATTGAGATGGGGTAAGATCATGACAGATGGAGAAAAGCTAGGGCTTGAGTTGGAATTCCAGAAAGGAGCGGTCTAATGTGTGGAGGGGCGGCCCAGTAGGAAAACCGGGACTAGAATGAAACCAAGGAACGGAAAAGTTAACTGGGCAGAATTGAGACAGCTTCCAATGCCATGCTTCAAACTCCTCATGTTCATCATGTTATCAGTTGAAAATCTCTTTTCCCTAAACATTCCATGTTAAGTACGCATGTTCAAAGTAAAATTCAAAGTAATTTTATAGCCTTCTCCACTAACCCAAGCAAAGAGTTAAAGAGTTACTTTATCTCTCTGTATAGCAAAGCTAATAAACACATCTCTAATTTCAGTGTTATCCTATTTTGTAATTGGCAGTTCATGTCTTTTCTAGATGAATACCTTGAGAGTAGGGGTCTCATTTCAAGCAATATAACTACATTGCCAGGCAGAGCATCTTCAGAAAATGAGTGACTGAAACTCCTGGCTAGACTACTACAAATGTGAACCACAGGTATTCCCCTTTCCTTGTCTGTAAGAGGAAGAATGGTGCCTACCTTGTAAAGATAAAATTATTTACATAATAGAACAATACTTGCACACAGCAGCACTCACTAACTGCGACTGAGTGTGCTACTAACCCACCCTCTTCTTTTTCCTCCACGTTCAATCACAAAGTCCTATCAGCTACCACTGATATCCAAAATAGATTTGGAATTCTTTTCAATGTCAACATCCACTCTTTCCACTCCCCTAACCATCATTTCTCACCTGGATGACTACATTACCTTCCAAGCTTGCCCTTTTATAGAACTCCACACAAATGTCACTTGCTCTGGAAGATTTTCCAAACCCCTACCTTGCACCCACCAGGCTAACCAACCTGGCACGGCACAGTAAATTTTCATTTTCTCGTTATTGTTTGTCTTCCCACACGAGAATGTGAACTCCATAATGGCAGGTATATTGTCTATCAAACATTGTATCCCTTGGTACCCAGCACAGCACCTGGAACAATGTGCACACGGGAATACCGCAGGGATTAAGGGATCTAGGTTCTAGAGATCCCTTACTGAAGTCATTACTTACTACTGAATTGTCTAACCACTAACATCAACCTCTAGTTAAGAAACCATAGTGAGAAAATAGTAAAGGAAAGACTAACTTCTGATTCCATTTGAGAAGCATCAGCTCCACAAAATTAGACAAATAAACAAAAGAGGGAAAGTAAACTAGGTGTATACGGAGTGCTGTTTTCCCCTGCCCTCCATCGTGATGGCACAGAGGTATCCCCATAGGTACACAGGTACATTTTGTGCTACTTTACTAAAAAACTCATCTAAGAAGTTCATTTAACTGAAGAATCTTCCCATAATTCAAACACCTACTTAAAAGCTCGTGGAAGAAATCTAAAGTTACACACCAAACTGGTACATACCTGGGAAAGGTGTACGTAGTGTAGGAGTAGGGGAAACTTTAACTTTCTCAAAATATTGTGGCAGTGTTTGAATGCATAATTGCATCTGTGATTTTAAAATAGAAAAATAAGGCATTAAAAAACTATACACCAATGCAACCTGAAATAACTGGTTTGTTCACAGAGGTTTATATTTATAAAGTGTAAAAATAGAGTTTTAGTTCCATTTCTTTAGGATTTTCCTCTAAGTCTAGCAAGTTAACCAGTTCCCTCATCAGAACTGAATTGTGTTAGACTGGAATTAATTTGATTGGGAAATGTTTAATTTCCTATACTAAAAGTTTTTATTATCCTGCTTAAACAAGCTAATGCAGAGACACACCCAAACCTACACAGTCCTATTACTCTCAGCTAAAGTAAAGGAAGCAATTTAAGATCTATTTAAGGTCTTCACATGAATGACAAATAAGCACAGAAGAGTAAAATTAAGGACACAAGCTACAATTCATATTCTCGTTAGGACTACAGATATCAGAGACGACGCTGGGCAACATTTTGGCAGAAGTGCAGAAAGAATGTAGAAGTGTCATAAAAGGGGGTAGACTAGATGACTTATAAGCTCCTTTCTCCAATTATTAGTAAACATGTTTCATTCTAATGAATGGCTGCTTTTACAGCAAGATTCAGAATATAAATTTAACTCATTAGGAGTTTAGGATGAATTTGATGAGTCAGTGCTACAAAAAGAAAGATCCAATTATAAATGGTCTCTAGATAAAAAGCCTTGACTGTTTCTGAGGAACTTGGAACAATGTTTCAGTTAAAAGTATGAATCAGCTAAACATGGTGGATCACGGAGGGATCACTTGAGCCCAGGAGCTCAAAACCAGCCTGGGCAACATGGCAAAATCTCATCTCTAACCCCTCCCCATGGCAAAAAAAAAAAATACCAAAAAAATTAGCTGGGCATGGTGCTGTGCACTTGTAGTCCAAGCTACACGGGAGGCTGAGGTGGGAGGATCACTTGAGCCCAGAGACAGAGGTTGCAGTGAGTGGAGATTGCACCACTGCCTTCTAGTTTGGGCAACAGTGTGAGATTCTGTCTCACAAAAAAAAGTATGAGTCCTTGGAGAAGTTAAGGGCATATTAGAGAAATGTCAAAATCTTAAATTCTTTATCTTCTTTCTTGTGTTTTTCAAACTATTTTACACTTAAAGCAGGTCAACTGAAAACCTAAGTTTATTTTATATAAACTTAAGAACTGTGCATTTTGTTATATTACATTAGCATCTGGGGAAGGGGGAATTAGCAGTCAGAGCCACTAATGTAAAATATATTCTGAAGAAAATTCCAAGTGTTACCAACTGATTTAAGCAAGATAAATTGGTAATTAAAATATTTATTAGGGGCTGGGCATGGTGGCTCACACCTGTAATCCCAGCATTTTGGGAGGCCAAGGCAGAAGGACCACCCGAGGCCAGGAATTCAAGAACAGCCTGGGCAATATAGCAAGACCCCATTTTGCAAAACTTTTAAAATTAGCTAGAAATAATGGCACGGCAGCTGCTCGGGAGGATGGCTTGAACCCAGGCATTCAAGGCTGCAATGAGCCACGATGGTGCCACTGCACTAGAGCCTGGGTGACAGAAAAAGACCCTGACTCGTGTTGATAATTTTTTGGCCTACAAATTTCAACGATCAGTTTTCAGTATATTGCATAGGAATGGGGAAAAGAAATTTTTTAAAAAAGAAGCAAAGAAAAAAGAATTCTGATATCTGAAGACATTCTATTAACTTTTATCAGCTTCACAAAACATGCTAAAAATATTTTTCATTATTGATCATAACTATTACAGTTATTGTTTATGCAGCTATCTGAACATTTAAGATACATCTAGATTCCTAGGATAGAATTCTAGGCTATAAACTAAGATAAATCTAGTTTTACTTTAACTCACGATGATAGAATTTAAGGTAACTTCATTCCTTTTTCATGAGTCCCATCTACTCCTCTGCCAGTACTCCAACTTTCCTTTTAATTTCCCGTAAGATTTCCTTAAACTCCAGCTCAAGGATATACATATGGCCTCTTATTCTGAGTCTCTAAGCATTCCACATTCAAGTTACTTCCTATCCTACAGATAGGGCTTTTAAGTGGTAAACAAATCAAATACCAGTATATTCACCAAATCATACATAATTAACAGTCTTAGAAGTTAAATTACCTTTATCAAGATTTCAGTTATTTCCATATATATCATATATATGATATATATAAGTTAATTCTTAACTGATTCTGAAATTACCATCTTGTGATTAGATATATATCATATATGATATATTATATGTATGATTATATGATATATATGATATATGATATATATGATTATATATGATCACACATATCATATATAATCACACATATATAATCACAAGATGGTAATTTCAGAATATATGTATATAATCACAAGAATACATATATATATAATCACAAGATGGTAATTTCAGAATTAGTTAAGAATTAAAAGAATATCAAAATAGGAATAAGTTGATTATTATGTAGAATATAGATTTGTTCTGAAAATAAAACAGTTAATCAAATGTTCTACTTAAGGGATACGTGAAAGTAAATCTGTAAATAAGAAACTAAAAGATTATGGGAAAGTAAGTAAACTCACTACAGAAAACCAGGTTCTCTGTTAAAGAAAGCAGAGACCAAAATGCATTAATACATAAATACCTAAAGAAATAAGGCAAGTTAAACTAAGAAATAACTACAAAATACTGAATAGGCAGAACTATGGAGTTCATTATTGTGGTGGGTTGAAAGGCAGCCCCTCAAAAAATGTGTCCACATCCTAAGCCCAGGAACCTGTGAATGTTTTCTTATTTGGAAAAAAATAAGACTGCTCTTTGCAGTTACAATTAAATTAAGGATCTTGAGATGAAGAGATCATCCCGGATTATCCAGGTGGACTCTAAACCCAATGACAAGTATCCTTCTAAGAGAAAGGCAGAGTGAGACGTGAGGCAGAAAAGGTGGCAGCAAGGACTGTAAGGCAGAGGTTCAGTCACCAGAAGCTGAAAGCCACAAGAACAGATTCCCCTCTGGGGCCTCCAGAGGGAGTACAATTGAGCCTACGCCTTGATTTCAGACTGTTGGCCTCCAGAATCAGGAGAAATTAAGTTTCTTAAGCCACTTGGTTTGAGGTGATCTGTTTTGGCAGCACAGGAAAGTAACATTGATTCAAAAGTAACTTGAATCAATGCCTCTCAATATAGTAGAGAAACTTCAGTTGATTTTCAACGAGTATCAAATTATATTAAATATAAAAAAACTTTAAAAATTCTTATTACTCATTCTAAAGAAATAAATGGTGAAGAAAGTACCCATTTGAGTTTCAGCACCAATGAGAGATTCTGGAAGGACCTAAAAGGATAAACCAGTTGTAAGGAACAATTTTAGCAGCACTGACTGAAATATTTCTCTATCTCAGAGATACACATGAAAATAAACTAGTGAAATTAGGGAAGAAAAAGGCATTTACCCAGAATCCAAGGAAAATTCAAGTAAATTTGTTGGAAGCAGGTTTACCTGCCAAGCACAGATCATAAATCTCATGGACCTGCTACTACTACTTCTTTTCAGCTTAAAAATTCTGTGTAAAAGAAAATATTCTTCTGTAAGAACTACTATGAACCACTCATTTTTTTAAACCTAGAGTTGAAAGGCATAAAAATGTCATTTAAAAAATTTTTCATTTTAAAATGCCTCTTTAATATATATAAATTAATAAACTTTTTATTTAAAAAACTTATAACCTCTTAAATTACTAAAACTCCGTTCAGAAATGAGTCAACAATACTTTATACAGAACAAGATAATCATCCCTAGCCTTGCAAACGAAAGCTGATAAAAACAATTCAAGAAAAAAAGAGTATCCTGGCCGGGCGCGGTGGCTCAAGCCTGTAATCCTAGCACTTTGGGAGGCTGAGACGGGTGGATCACAAAGTCAGGAGATCGAGACCATCCTGGCTAACACGGTGAAACCCCGTCTCTACTAAAAAATACAAAAAACTAGCCGGGCGAGGTGGCGGCGCCTGTGGTCCCAGCTACTCGGGAGGCTGAGGCAGGAGAATGGCGTAAACCCGGGAGGCGGAGCTTGCAGTGAGCTGAGATCCGGCCACTGCACTCCAGCCTGGGCGACAGAGCGAGACTCCGTCTCAAAAAAAAAAAAAAAAAAAAAAAAGAATCCTAAAAAAAAAAAAACAGTAAGCTAAAAATTTTAATCAAAACATCTCAGTGACAAAGTTAATGGTACAAAGTCATAGGTAAAAAATACGGTGACAGAACGTCACTATAAATCTTTTTCCTTTGGGTCTTATGTTTGAAGATAGCTATTTATTCCTCTATTGGTTTAATCTTAAAAGAAACAATCAAAAATACTGAAAGGTAGCTTCGTGTACACAGGAAACCCAGATTCCAGAAAAAGACCCTAATAAATTCAAAATACCCTGCTCTCTGTTACTAAACAGAAAATAATTATTTGCCCCTCCAAACAATAAAATAAAATGCAGGAACAAGAAACTCTTGGTTTTAAATTTTATTAAATGTTCATAACCTGCATTTGAGGATCAGTGGGCAATCAGTTAGTTCTAGGATTCCTAAAGAACTTCATCAAGGAACACACATTAAACAAAATTTTGAATTATACTTAAGAGTCGTCAGGCATCCTTTCATAAATGCATGAAAGTTATTGCTGGACGCCAGTTCCTTTGATTTGAATGGGGCAGGGGGAAATGATTAGATTAAACGTTTTCAAAATCACTTGCCAGGAAATCAAGAAGTAAATTGGACCTCTGAAGTCAGCAGTATATAAGGTAAGGTATGTAATTTCAGAAACACTGCTAGGTTTTACAGCCATTGAAAAAAATAAGAACTCGCCAAACCAAAAAATCCTTCAATGGTGTATTCTGCATCATATTGTGTACTCCTTGAACAAAAATAACATAACCCGCCACAGATAGAATTATTTTTTAAAGAGGTGAATGACTTTGTGTTCTGAGATTATATCTCAGCCCAGGCCAGTTGTCATGTGATGTGAAAGTAAAAACTTAATCACGATAAAACTCAGACATTTAGACAAACTTGGTGGAGTTACCATACAAAGGGAAAAAATTAGCTGAATTACTGAAATTTTTAAGTGAGGCTCATTTTAAACGTCAATTACCAGGAAACCATGATCTGGTACAGTATCTTTTTTTCTTTCCAAGGAGACACTTACAGATACTGGTTTAAATGGAGGCCCTGGCCTCTCCTAATTCCTTCCCCCCAAACAACTTCCAACTGGGACCATCAAGCGTCGATCAGCAGTGCAACTGCAAACTAAATATAGTAGCTGACTGACCACAGGGTAAAAACAGCTGCTGTAGGTGGAAAAAAAAGTTAAAAAGACAAAATGATACCGTCCCATTTTCCCCATCCCACCCTAACCCTACCAAGACAAGTAAAAGAGGACTAAGTGGACATTAGGAATAACCAAGAATAAAGCTGTTCTTTCAAACGGAGAAATAAAAGAAACATTCACATTTGTTATTTCTTATAAGACTTCAAATACCTACTGTTAAAGAGGGCCTTCTACTTTTATGGTTTCTCAAGTTTAATCTACGAATCCAATCTCTATAGAGAAACAGTAACAGAAAGAAAGTAATCAGACAACAGATCACCCACACATTTAAGCCCAGTTAAAGTTGGCAAGAATTGTATCTAGTTAGGTTTCTACCGTAACAAATGTATTTATTTCCTTGCCCAGCTTTCACTTGTCCTGTGGGAAGAACACAAGACCGAATTGTACTTCTGTTTCAAGAGAAGGTCATTGTAAAAGCGCACTTTGGAGTATAGACGTCTCCGATCTGTTCCAACATGACCACCTCTTTGGACCAAAGGCCAGAAACTGCTAAACGCGTGCCCTATTTAAAACGTGCATCTGCACCCACTTTGCTAAGTAGCATCAGACCCAGGCGAGGGGCGGGGAAAGGGGCGGCGGGTCCAACTTGTAGCCTCAGGACGACGCGGCCACAGCTTCCTAGAGAGCCATCTCGGCAGACCGGCAGGAAGCATGCGGAGAGGAAGGCAGGGAGGCGGCACGTGCTCTCCGTGCTGGGTCCGCCGGGCTGGCCGGGTGACCCTCGCCAACCGGTGGGGAGCGGAGGGGTCCGCGCACCCGGGAGCTCGGGTGGACGGAGACCTGGGAGCGGTAGGCGGCTCACCTGGACCCCGGTGTAATTCTCGAAGAAGAAGAGCACCATGCTCTGGTAGACGCAGTAGAGCCGGTCGTCCAGCGCCTGGTAGAAGCGGGCGGGCAGGAAGGCGGAGAGCAGCCGCCAGACCCCCCAGGCCAGCACGTAGGTGGGCGCCGTGCCCAGGAGCACGACGCTGGGCAGCAGGTAGCGCATGGAGTACGTGTGGAGTACCAGGGACAGCAGCATCTTCTCAGCTCGGCAGCCGCGGGCTCCGCCTGCGCTCCCCGCCCGCCGCCGGGGCCTCAGTCGCGGCCAGCAGGCGGCCAATCACCGCCCGGGCCCGGG